>NW_027526361.1:155004703-155104576 GCF_048455015.1 Haemaphysalis longicornis
CCTAACGAGCCCCTCATTTCCAAACCCTATTATCGTGCGAAAGCTTAGCGAGGGCCTCGGTTCTGGCAGCCTTGATGCCAAGGTAGCATAAGAGGGTTTCCCGCCAATTAACCGCTCATGACAGGCTGTAGACGTTCGCGTCACGCCCCGGGGGTCGAAAAAAGAAGGTCCCCTTCTCCCCGTGTAGTCTGAGTGGCGCTGGCTACCACCCTCAAGCGTCAGATACAGTTGTAGTAAATATAAATACCCCAGAAAGTGAAGCAGAACACAGTCGCCCAGATAGCCGAATTGGTAAGGCATTCGAGATCTAATCGAAAGGCGTGGGTTCGGTCCCCACTCTGGGCGCGTGTTTTTCTTTCTTTCTCACGTAATTAATTAATAAAAATAATAATAATAATGTAACGTCAATAACAGTAAAAAAAAAGTCTAACCACTTCCCTATGCCTTCTTTGGCGTTGTAGACTGCCGGCATTTCTTTCTGTATTTTCCTAACGAGCCCCTCATTTACAAACCCTATTATCGTGCGAAAGCTTAGCGAGGGCCTCGGTTCTGGCAGCCTTGATGCCAAGGTAGCATAAGAGGGTTTAACGCCAATTAACCGCTCATGAAAGGCTGTAGACGTTCGCGTCACGCCCCGGGGGTTGAAAAAAGAAGTCCCCTTCTCCCCGTGTAGTCTGAGTGGCGCTGGCTACCACCCTCAAGCGTCAGATACAGTTGTAGTAAATATAAATACCCTAGAAAGTGAAGGAGAACACAGTGCCCAGATAGCCGAATTGGTAAGGCATTCGAGATCTAATCGAAAGGCGTGGGTTCGGTCCCCACTCTGGGCGCGTGTTTTTCTTTCTTTCTCACGTAATTAATTAATAAAAAATAATAATAATAATGTAACGTCAATAACAGTAAAAAAAAAAGTCTAACCACTCCCCTAAGCCTTCTTTGGCGTTGTAGACTGCTGGCATTTCTTTCTGTATTTTCCTAACGAGCCCCTCATTTCCAAACCCTATTATCGTGCGAAAGCTTAGCGAGGGCCTCGGTTCTGGCAGCCTTGATGCCAAGGTAGCATAAGAGGGTTTCCCGCCAATTAACCGCTCATGACAGGCTGTAGACGTTCGCGTCACGCCCCGGAGGTCGAAAAAAGAAGGTCCCCTTCTCCCCGTGTAGTCTGAGTGGCGCTGGCTACCACCCTCAAGCGTCAGATACAGTTGTAGTAAATATAAATACCCCAGAAAGTGAAGCAGAACACAGTCGCCCAGATAGCCGTATTGGTAAGGCATTCGAGATCTAATCGAAAGGCGTGGGTTCGGTCCCCACTCTGGTCGCGTGTTTTTCTTTCTTTCTCACGTAATTAATTAATAAAAAATAATAATAATAATGTAACGTCAATAACAGTAAAAAAAAAGTCTAACCACTCCCCTATGCCTTCTTTAGCGTTGTAGACTGCCGGCATTTCTTTCTGTATTTTCCTTACGAGCCCCTCATTTCCAAACCCTATTATCGTGCGAAAGCTTAGCGAGGGCCTCGGTTCTGGCAGCCTTGATGCCAAGGTAGCATAAGAGGGTTTCCCGCCAATTAACCGCTCATGCCAGGCTGTAGACGTTCGCGTCACGCCCCGGGGGTTGAAAAAAGAAGGTCCCCTTCTCCCCGTGTAGTCTGAGTGGCGCTGGCTACCACCCTCAAGCGTCAGATACAGTTGTAGTAAATATAAATACCCCAGAAAGTGAAGCAGAACACAGTCGCCCAGATAGCCGAATTGGTAAGGCATTCGAGATCTAATCGAAAGGCGTGGGTTCGGTCCCCACTCTGGGCGCGTGTTTTTCTTTCTTTCTCACGTAATTAATTAATAAAAAAATAATAATATTGTAACGTCAATAACAGTAAAAAAAAAAGTCTAACCACTCCCCTATGCCTTCTTTGGCCGTGTAGACTGCCGGCATTTCTTTCTGTATTTTCCTAACGAGCCCCTCATTTCCAAACCCTATTATCGTGCGAAAGCTTAGCGAGGGCCTCGGTTCTGGCAGCATTGATGCCAAGGTAGCATAAGAGGGTTTCCCGCCAATTAACCACTCATGACAGGCTGTAGACGTTCGCGTCACGCCCCGGGGGTTGAAAAAAGAAGGTCCCCTTCTTCCCGTGTAGTCTGAGTGGCGCTGGCTACCACCCTCAAGCGTCAGATACAGTTGTAGTAAATATAAATACCCCAGAAAGTGAAGCAGAACACAGTCGCCCAGATAGCCGAATTGGTAAGGCATTCGAGATCTAATCGAAAGGCGTGGGTTCGGTCCCCACTCTGGGCGCGTGTTTTTCTTTCTTTCTCACGTAATTAATTAATAAAAAAAATAATAATAATGTAACGTCAATAACAGTAAAAAAAAAAGTCTAACCACTCCCCTATGCCTTCTTTGGCGTTGTAGACTGCCTGCATTTCTTTCTGTATTTTCCTAACGAGCCCCTCATTTCCAAACCCTATTATCTTGCGAAAGCTTAGCGAGGGCCTCGGTTCTGGCAGCCTTGATGCCAAGGTAGCATAAGAAGGTTTCCCGCCAATTAACCGCTCATGAAAGGCTGTAGACGTTCGCGTCACGCCCCGGGGGTTGAAAAAAGAAGGTCCCCTTCTCCCCGTGTAGTCTGAGTGGCGCTGGCTACCACCCTCAAGCGTCAGATACAGTTGCAGTAAATATAAATACCCCAGAAAGTGAAGCAGAACACAGTCGCCCAGATAGCCGTATTGGTAAGGCATTCGAGATCTAATCGAAAGGCGTGGGTTCGGTCCCCACTCTGGGCGCGTGTTTTTCTTTCTTTCTCACGTAATTAATTAATAAATAATAATAATAATAATGTAACGTCAATAACAGTAAAAAAAAAGTCTAACCACTCCCCTATGCCTTCTTTAGCGTTGTAGACTGCCGGCATTTCTTTCTGTATTTTCCTAACGAGCCCCTCATTTCCAAACCCTATTATCGTGCGAAAGCTTAGCGAGGGCCTCGGTTCTGGCAGCCTTGATGCCAAGGTAGCATAAGAGGGTTTCCCGCCAATTAACCGCTCATGACAGGCTGTAGACGTTCGCGTCACGCCCGGGGGGTTGAAAAAAGAAGGTCCCCTTCTCCCCGTGTAGTCTGAGTGGCGCTGGCTACCACCCTCAAGCGTTAGATACAGTTGAAGTAAATATAAATACCCCAGAAAGTGAAGCAGAACACAGTCGCCCAGATAGCCGAATTGGTAAGGCATTCGAGATCTAATCGAAAGGCGTGGGTTCGGTCCCCACTCTGGGGGCGTGTTTTTCTTTCTTTCTCACGTAATTAATTAATAAAAAAATAATAATAATGTAACGTCAATAACAGTAAAAAAAAAAAGTCTAACCACTCCCCTATGCCTTCTTTGGCATTGTAGACTGCCGGCATTTCTTTCTGTATTTTCCTAACGAGCCCCTCATTTCCAAACCCTATTATCGTGCGAAAGCTTAGCGAGGGCCTCGGTTCTGGCAGCCTTGATGCCAAGGTAGCATAAGAGGGTTTCCCGCCAATTAACCGCTCATGACAGGCTGTAGACGTTCGCGTCACGCCCGGGGGGTTGAAAAAAGAAGGTCCCCTTCTCCCCGTGTAGTCTGAGTGGCGCTGGCTACCACCCTCAAGCGTTAGATACAGTTGTAGTAAATATAAATACCCCAGAAAGTGAAGCAGAACACAGTCGCCCAGATAGCCGAATTGGTAAGGCATTCGAGATCTAATCGAAAGGCGTGGGTTCGGTCCCCACTCTGGGGGCGTGTTTTTCTTTCTTTCTCACGTAATTAATTAATAAAAAAATAATAATAATGTAACGTCAATAACAGTAAAAAAAAAAGTCTAACCACTCCCCTATGCCTTCTTTGGCATTGTAGACTGCCGGCATTTCTTTCTGTATTTTCCTAACGAGCCCCTCATTTCCAAACCCTATTATCGTGCGAAAGCTTAGCGAGGGCCTCGGTTCTGGCAGCCTTGATGCCAAGGTAGCATAAGAGGGTTTCTCGCCAATTAACCGCTCATGACAGGCTGTAGACGTTCGCGTCACGCCCCGGGGGTCGAAAAAAGAAGGTCCCCTTCTCCCCGTGTAGTCTGAGTGGCGCTGGCTACCACCCTCAAGCGTCAGATACAGTTGTAGTAAATATAAATACCCCAGAAAGTGAAGCAGAACACAGTCGCCCAGATAGCCGAATTGGTAAGGCATTCGAGATCTAATCGAAAGGCGTGGGTTCGGTCCCCACTCTGGGCGCGTGTTTTTCTTTCTTTCTCACGTAATTAATTAATAAAAATAATAATAATAATGTAACGTCAATAACAGTAAAAAAAAAAGTCTAACCACTTCCCTATGCCTTCTTTGGCGTTGTAGACTGCCGGCATTTCTTTCTGTATTTTCCTAACGAGCCCCTCATTTACAAACCCTATTATCGTGCGAAAGCTTAGCGAGGGCCTCGGTTCTGGCAGCCTTGATGCCAAGGTAGCATAAGAGGGTTTAACGCCAATTAACCGCTCATGAAAGGCTGTAGACGTTCGCGTCACGCCCCGGGGGTTGAAAAAAGAAGGTCCCCTTCTCCCCGTGTAGTCTGAGTGGCGCTGGCTACCACCCTCAAGCGTCAGATACAGTTGTAGTAAATATAAATACCCTAGAAAGTGAAGGAGAACACAGTGCCCAGATAGCCGAATTGGTAAGGCATTCGAGATCTAATCGAAAGGCGTGGGTTCGGTCCCCACTCTGGGCGCGTGTTTTTCTTTCTTTCTCACGTAATTAATTAATAAAAAATAATAATAATAATGTAACGTCAATAACAGTAAAAAAAAAAAGTCTAACCACTCCCCTAAGCCTTCTTTGGCGTTGTAGACTGCTGGCATTTCTTTCTGTATTTTCCTAACGAGCCCCTCATTTCCAAACCCTATTATCGTGCGAAAGCTTAGCGAGGGCCTCGGTTCTGGCAGCCTTGATGCCAAGGTAGCATAAGAGGGTTTCCCGCCAATTAACCGCTCATGACAGGCTGTAGACGTTCGCGTCACGCCCCGGAGGTCGAAAAAAGAAGGTCCCCTTCTCCCCGTGTAGTCTGAGTGGCGCTGGCTACCACCCTCAAGCGTCAGATACAGTTGTAGTAAATATAAATACCCCAGAAAGTGAAGCAGAACACAGTCGCCCAGATAGCCGAATTGGTAAGGCATTCGAGATCTAATCGAAAGGCGTGGGTTCGGTCCCCACTCTGGGCGCGTGTTTTTCTTTCTTTCTCACGTAATTAATTAATAAAAAAATAATAATATTGTAACGTCAATAACAGTAAAAAAAAAAGTCTAACCACTCCCCTATGCCTTCTTTGGCCGTGTAGACTGCCGGCATTTCTTTCTGTATTTTCCTAACGAGCCCCTCATTTCCAAACCCTATTATCGTGCGAAAGCTTAGCGAGGGCCTCGGTTCTGGCAGCATTGATGCCAAGGTAGCATAAGAGGGTTTCCCGCCAATTAACCACTCATGACAGGCTGTAGACGTTCGCGTCACGCCCCGGGGGTTGAAAAAAGAAGGTCCCCTTCTTCCCGTGTAGTCTGAGTGGCGCTGGCTACCACCCTCAAGCGTCAGATACAGTTGTAGTAAATATAAATACCCCAGAAAGTGAAGCAGAACACAGTCGCCCAGATAGCCGAATTGGTAAGGCATTCGAGATCTAATCGAAAGGCGTGGGTTCGGTCCCCACTCTGGGCGCGTGTTTTTCTTTCTTTCTCACGTAATTAATTAATAAAAAAAATAATAATAATGTAACGTCAATAACAGTAAAAAAAAAGTCTAACCACTCCCCTATGCCTTCTTTGGCGTTGTAGACTGCCTGCATTTCTTTCTGTATTTTCCTAACGAGCCCCTCATTTCCAAACCCTATTATCTTGCGGAAGCTTAGCGAGGGCCTCGGTTCTGGCAGCCTTGATGCCAAGGTAGCATAAGAAGGTTTCCCGCCAATTAACCGCTCATGAAAGGCTGTAGACGTTCGCGTCACGCCCCGGGGGTTGAAAAAAGAAGGTCCCCTTCTCCCCGTGTAGTCTGAGTGGCGCTGGCTACCACCCTCAAGCGTCAGATACAGTTGCAGTAAATATAAATACCCCAGAAAGTGAAGCAGAACACAGTCGCCCAGATAGCCGTATTGGTAAGGCATTCGAGATCTAATCGAAAGGCGTGGGTTCGGTCCCCACTCTGGGCGCGTGTTTTTCTTTCTTTCTCACGTAATTAATTAATAAATAATCATAATAATAATGTAACGTCAATAACAGTAAAAAAAAAGTCTAACCACTCCCCTATGCCTTCTTTAGCGTTGTAGACTGCCGGCATTTCTTTCTGTATTTTCCTAACGAGCCCCTCATTTCCAAACCCTATTATCGTGCGAAAGCTTAGCGAGGGCCTCGGTTCTGGCAGCCTTGATGCCAAGGTAGCATAAGAGGGTTTCCTGCCAATTAACCGCTCATGCCAGGCTGTAGACGTTCGCGTCACGCCCCGGGGGTTGAAAAAAGAAGGTCCCCTTCTCCCCGTGTAGTCTGAGTGGCGCTGGCTACCACCCTCAAGCGTCAGATACAGTTGTAGTAAATATAAATACCCCAGAAAGTGAAGCAGAACACAGTCGCCCAGATAGCCGAATTGGTAAGGCATTCGAGATCTAATCGAAAGGCGTGGGTTCGGTCCCCACTCTGGGTGCGTGTTTTTCTTTCTTTCTCACGTAATTAATTAATAAAAAAAATAATAATAATGTAACGTCAATAACAGTAAAAAAAAAGTCTAACCACTCCCCTATGCCTTCTTTGGCGTTGTAGACTGCCGGCATTTCTTTCTGTATTTTCCTAACGAGCCCCTCATTTCCAAACCCTATTATCGTGCGAAAGCTTAGCGAGGGCTTCGGTTCTGGCAGCATTGATGCCAAGGTAGCATAAGAGGGTTTCCCGCCAATTAACCACTCATGACAGGCTGTAGACGTTCGCGTCACGCCCCGGGGGTTGAAAAAAGAAGGTCCCCTTCTTCCCGTGTAGTCTGAGTGGCGCTGGCTACCACCCTCAAGCGTCAGATACAGTTGTAGTAAATATAAATACCCCAGAAAGTGAAGCAGAACACAGTCGCCCAGATAGCCGAATTGGTAAGGCATTCGAGATCTAATCGAAAGGCGTGGGTTCGGTCCCCACTCTGGGCGCGTGTTTTTCTTTCTTTCTCACGTAATTAATTAATAAAAAAAATAATAATAATGTAACGTCAATAACAGTAAAAAAAAAAGTCTAACCACTCCCCTATGCCTTCTTTGGCGTTGTAGACTGCCTGCATTTCATTCTGTATTTTCCTAACGAGCCCCTCATTTACAAACCCTATTATCGTGCGAAAGCTTAGCGAGGGCCTCGGTTCTGGCAGCCTTGATGCCAAGGTAGCATAAGAGGGTTTCCCGCCAATTAACCGCTCATGACAGGCTGTAGACGTTCGCGTCACGCCCCGGGGGTTGAAAAAAGAAGGTCCCCTTCTCCCCGTGTAGTCTGAGTGGCGCTGGCTACCACCCTCAAGCGTCAGATACAGTTGTAGTAAATATAAATACCCCAGAAAGTGAAGCAGAACACAGTCGCCCAGATAGCCGAATTGGTAAGGCATTCGAGATCTAATCGAAAGGCGTGGGTTCGGTCCCCACTCTGGGCGCGTGTTTTTCTTTCTTTCTCACGTAATTAATTAATAAAAATAATAATAATAATGTAACGTCAATAACAGTAAAAAAAAAAGTCTAACCACTTCCCTATGCCTTCTTTGGCGTTGTAGACTGCCGGCATTTCTTTCTGTATTTTCCTAACGAGCCCCTCATTTACAAACCCTATTATCGTGCGAAAGCTTAGCGAGGGCCTCGGTTCTGGCAGCCTTGATGCCAAGGTAGCATAAGAGGGTTTAACGCCAATTAACCGCTCATGAAAGGCTGTAGACGTTCGCGTCACGCCCCGGGGGTTGAAAAAAGAAGGTCCCCTTCTCCCCGTGTAGTCTGAGTGGCGCTGGCTACCACCCTCAAGCGTCAGATACAGTTGCAGTAAATATAAATACCCCAGAAAGTGAAGGAGAACACAGTGCCCAGATAGCCGAATTGGTAAGGCATTCGAGATCTAATCGAAAGGCGTGGGTTCGGTCCCCACTCTGGGCGCGTGTTTTTCTTTCTTTCTCACGTAATTAATTAATAAAAAATAATAATAATAATGTAACGTCAATAACAGTAAAAAAAAAAGTCTAACCACTCCCCTAAGCCTTCTTTGGCGTTGTAGACTGCTGGCATTTCTTTCTGTATTTTCCTAACGAGCCCCTCATTTCCAAACCCTATTATCGTGCGAAAGCTTAGCGAGGGCCTCGGTTCTGGCAGCCTTGATGCCAAGGTAGCATAAGAGGGTTTCCCGCCAATTAACCGCTCATGACAGGCTGTAGACGTTCGCGTCACGCCCGGGGGGTTGAAAAAAGAAGGTCCCCTTCTCCCCGTGTAGTCTGAGTGGCGCTGGCTACCACCCTCAAGCGTTAGATACAGTTGTAGTAAATATAAATACCCCAGAAAGTGAAGCAGAACACAGTCGCCCAGATAGCCGAATTGGTAAGGCATTCGAGATCTAATCGAAAGGCGTGGGTTCGGTCCCCAATATGGGGGCGTGTTTTTCTTTCTTTCTCACGTAATTAATTAATAAAAAAATAATAATAATGTAACGTCAATAACAGTAAAAAAAAAAGTCTAACCACTCCCCTATGCCTTCTTTGGCATTGTAGACTGCCGGCATTTCTTTCTGTATTTTCCTAACGAGCCCCTCATTTCCAAACCCTATTATCGTGCGAAAGCTTAGCGAGGGCCTCGGTTCTGGCAGCCTTGATGCCAAGGTAGCATAAGAGGGTTTCCCGCCAATTAACCGCTCATGCCAGGCTGTAGACGTTCGCGTCACGCCCCGGGGGTTAAAAAAAGAAGGTCCCCTTCTCCCCGTGTAGTCTGAGTGGCGCTGGCTACCACCCTCAAGCGTCAGATACAGTTGTAGTAAATATAAATACCCCAGAAAGTGAAGCAGAACACAGTCGCCCAGATAGCCGAATTGGTAAGGCATTCGAGATCTAATCGAAAGGCGTGGGTTCGGTCCCCACTCTGGGCGCGTGTTTTTCTTGCTTTCTCACGTAATAATTTAATAAAAAAAATAATAATAATGTAACGTCAATAACAGTAAAAAAAAAAGTCTAACCACTCCCCTATGCCTTCTTTGGCGTTGTAGACTGCCGGCATTTCTTTCTGTATTTTCCTAACGAGCCCCTCATTTCCAAACCCTATTATCGTGCGAAAGCTTAGCGAGGGCCTCGGTTCTGGCAGCATTGATGCCAAGGTAGCATAAGAGGGTTTCCCGCCAATTAACCACTCATGACAGGCTGTAGACGTTCGCGTCACGCCCCGGGGGTTGAAAAAAGAAGGTCCCCTTCTTCCCGTGTAGTCTGAGTGGCGCTGGCTACCACCCTCAAGCGTCAGATACAGTTGTAGTAAATATAAATACCCCAGAAAGTGAAGCAGAACACAGTCGCCCAGATAGCCGAATTGGTAAGGCATTCGAGATCTAATCGAAAGGCGTGGGTTCGGTCCCCACTCTGGGCGCGTGTTTTTCTTTCTTTCTCACGTAATTAATAATCGAAAAAAATAATAATAATGTAACGTCAATAACAGTAAAAAAAAAAGTCTAACCACTCCCCTATGCCTTCTTTGGCGTTGTAGACTGCCTGCATTTCTTTCTGTATTTTCCTAACGAGCCCCTCATTTCCAAACCCTATTATCGTGCGAAAGCTTAGCGAGGGCCTCGGTTCTGGCAGCCTTGATGCCAAGGTAGCATAAGAAGGTTTCCCGCCAATTAACCGCTCATGAAAGGCTGTAGACGTTCGCGTCACGCCCCGGGGGTTGAAAAAAGAAGGTCCCCTTCTCCCCGTGTAGTCTGAGTGGCGCTGGCTACCACCCTCAAGCGTCAGATACAGTTGTAGTAAATATAAATACCCCAGAAAGTGAAGCAGAACACAGTCGCCCAGATAGCCGAATTGGTAAGGCATTCGAGATCTAATCGAAAGGCGTGGGTTCGGTCCCCACTCTGGGCGCGTGTTTTTCTTTCTTTCTCACGTAATTAATTAATAAAAATAATAATAATAATGTAACGTCAATAACAGTAAAAAAAAAAGTCTAACCACTTCCCTATGCCTTCTTTGGCGTTGTAGACTGCCGGCATTTCTTTCTGTATTTTCCTAACGAGCCCCTCATTTACAAACCCTATTATCGTGCGAAAGCTTAGCGAGGGCCTCGGTTCTGGCAGCCTTGATGCCAAGGTAGCATAAGAGGGTTTAACGCCAATTAACCGCTCATGAAAGGCTGTAGACGTTCGCGTCACGCCCCGGGGGTTGAAAAAAGAAGGTCCCCTTCTTCCCGTGTAGTCTGAGTGGCGCTGGCTACCACCCTCAAGCGTCAGATACAGTTGTAGTAAATATAAATACCCCAGAAAGTGAAGCAGAACACAGTCGCCCAGATAGCCGAATTGGTAAGGCATTCGAGATCTAATCGAAAGGCGTGGGTTCGGTCCCCACTCTGGGCGCGTGTTTTTCTTTCTTTCTCACGTAATTAATTAATAAAAAAAATAATAATAATGTAACGTCAATAACAGTAAAAAAAAAAGTCTAACCACTCCCCTATGCCTTCTTTGGCGTTGTAGACTGCCTGCATTTCTTTCTGTATTTTCCTAACGAGCCCCTCATTTACAAACCCTATTATCGTGCGAAAGCTTAGCGAGGGCCTCGGTTCTGGCAGCCTTGATGCCAAGGTAGCATAAGAGGGTTTCCCGCCAATTAACCGCTCATGACAGGCTGTAGACGTTCGCGTCACGCCCCGGGGGTTGAAAAAAGAAGGTCCCCTTCTCCCCGTGTAGTCTGAGTGGCGCTGGCTACCACCCTCAAGCGTCAGATACAGTTGTAGTAAATATAAATACCCCAGAAAGTGAAGCAGAACACAGTCGCCCAGATAGCCGAATTGGTAAGGCATTCGAGATCTAATCGAAAGGCGTGGGTTCGGTCCCCACTCTGGGCGCGTGTTTTTCTTTCTTTCTCACGTAATTAATTAATAAAAATAATAATAATAATGTAACGTCAATAACAGTAAAAAAAAAAGTCTAACCACTTCCCTATGCCTTCTTTGGCGTTGTAGACTGCCGGCATTTCTTTCTGTATTTTCCTAACGAGCCCCTCATTTACAAACCCTATTATCGTGCGAAAGCTTAGCGAGGGCCTCCGTTCTGGCAGCCTTGATGCCAAGGTAGCATAAGAGGGTTTAACGCCAATTAACCGCTCATGAAAGGCTGTAGACGTTCGCGTCACGCCCCGGGGGTTGAAAAAAGAAGGTCCCCTTCTCCCCGTGTAGTCTGAGTGGCGCTGGCTACCACCCTCAAGCGTCAGATACAGTTGTAGTAAATATAAATACCCCAGAAAGTGAAGGAGAACACAGTGCCCAGATAGCCGAATTGGTAAGGCATTCGAGATCTAATCGAAAGGCGTGGGTTCGGTCCCCACTCTGGGCGCGTGTTTTTCTTTCTTTTTCACGTAATTAATTAATAAATAATAATAATAATAATGTAACGTCAATAACAGTAAAAAAAAAAGTCTAACCACTCCCCTAAGCCTTCTTTGGCGTTGTAGACTGCTGGCATTTCTTTCTGTATTTTCCTAACGAGCCCCTCATTTCCAAACCCTATTATCGTGCGAAAGCTTAGCGAGGGCCTCGGTTCTGGCAGCCTTGATGCCAAGGTAGCATAAGAGGGTTTCCCGCCAATTAACCGCTCATGACAGGCTGTAGACGTTCGCGTCACGCCCGGGGGGTTGAAAAAAGAAGGTCCCCTTCTCCCCGTGTAGTCTGAGTGGCGCTGGCTACCACCCTCAAGCGTTAGATACAGTTGTAGTAAATATAAATACCCCAGAAAGTGAAGCAGAACACAGTCGCCCAGATAGCCGAATTGGTAAGGCATTCGAGATCTAATCGAAAGGCGTGGGTTCGGTCCCCACTCTGGGGGCGTGTTTTTCTTTCTTTCTCACGTAATTAATTAATAAAAAAATAATAATAATGTAACGTCAATAACAGTAAAAAAAAAAAGTCTAACCACTCCCCTATGCCTTCTTTGGCATTGTAGACTGCCGGCATTTCTTTCTGTATTTTCCTAACGAGCCCCTCATTTCCAAACCCTATTATCGTGCGAAAGCTTAGCGAGGGCCTCGGTTCTGGCAGCCTTGATGCCAAGGTAGCATAAGAGGGTTTCCCGCCAATTAACCGCTCATGACAGGCTGTAGACGTTCGCGTCACGCCCCGGGGGTCGAAAAAAGAAGGTCCCCTTCTCCCCGTGTAGTCTGAGTGGCGCTGGCTACCACCCTCAAGCGTCAGATACAGTTGTAGTAAATATAAATACCCCAGAAAGTGAAGCAGAACACAGTCGCCCAGATAGCCGAATTGGTAAGGCATTCGAGATCTAATCGAAAGGCGTGGGTTCGGTCCCCACTCTGGGCGCGTGTTTTTCTTTCTTTCTCACGTAATTAATTAATAAAAATAATAATAATAATGTAACGTCAATAACAGTAAAAAAAAAGTCTAACCACTTCCCTATGCCTTCTTTGGCGTTGTAGACTGCCGGCATTTCTTTCTGTATTTTCCTAACGAGCCCCTCATTTACAAACCCTATTATCGTGCGAAAGCTTAGCGAGGGCCTCGGTTCTGGCAGCCTTGATGCCAAGGTAGCATAAGAGGGTTTAACGCCAATTAACCGCTCATGAAAGGCTGTAGACGTTCGCGTCACGCCCCGGGGGTTGAAAAAAGAAGGTCCCCTTCTCCCCGTGTAGTCTGAGTGGCGCTGGCTACCACCCTCAAGCGTCAGATACAGTTGTAGTAAATATAAATACCCCAGAAAGTGAAGGAGAACACAGTGCCCAGATAGCCGAATTGGTAAGGCATTCGAGATCTAATCGAAAGGCGTGGGTTCGGTCCCCACTCTGGGCGCGTGTTTTTCTTTCTTTCTCACGTAATTAATTAATAAAAAATAATAATAATAATGTAACGTCAATAACAGTAAAAAAAAAAGTCTAACCACTCCCCTAAGCCTTCTTTGGCGTTGTAGACTGCTGGCATTTCTTTCTGTATTTTCCTAACGAGCCCCTCATTTCCAAACCCTATTATCGTGCGAAAGCTTAGCGAGGGCCTCGGTTCTGGCAGCCTTGATGCCAAGGTAGCATAAGAGGGTTTCCCGCCAATTAACCGCTCATGACAGGCTGTAGACGTTCGCGTCACGCCCCGGAGGTCGAAAAAAGAAGGTCCCCTTCTCCCCGTGTAGTCTGAGTGGCGCTGGCTACCACCCTCAAGCGTCAGATACAGTTTTAGTAACTATAAATACCCCAGAAAGTGAAGCAGAACACAGTCGCCCAGATAGCCGTATTGGTAAGGCATTCGAGACCTAATCGAAAGGCGTGGGTTCGGTCCCCACTCTGGTCGCGTGTTTTTCTTTCTTTCTCACGTAATTAATTAATAAAAAATAATAATAATAATGTAACGTCAATAACAGTAAAAAAAAAGTCTAACCACTCCCCTATGCCTTCTTTAGCGTTGTAGACTGCCGGCATTTCTTTCTGTATTTTCCTTACGAGCCCCTCATTTCCAAACCCTATTATCGTGCGAAAGCTTAGCGAGGGCCTCGGTTCTGGCAGCCTTGATGCCAAGGTAGCATAAGAGGGTTTCCCGCCAATTAACCGCTCATGCCAGGCTGTAGACGTTCGCGTCACGCCCCGGGGGTTGAAAAAAGAAGGTCCCCTTCTCCCCGTGTAGTCTGAGTGGCGCTGGCTACCACCCTCAAGCGTCAGATACAGTTGTAGTAAATATAAATACCCCAGAAAGTGAAGCAGAACACAGTCGCCCAGATAGCCGAATTGGTAAGGCATTCGAGATCTAATCGAAAGGCGTGGGTTCGGTCCCCACTCTGGGCGCGTGTTTTTCTTTCTTTCTCACGTAATTAATTAATAAAAAAATAATAATATTGTAACGTCAATAACAGTAAAAAAAAAGTCTAACCACTCCCCTATGCCTTCTTTGGCCGTGTAGACTGCCGGCATTTCTTTCTGTATTTTCCTAACGAGCCCCTCATTTCCAAACCCTATTATCGTGCGAAAGCTTAGCGAGGGCCTCGGTTCTGGCAGCATTGATGCCAAGGTAGCATAAGAGGGTTTCCCGCCAATTAACCACTCATGACAGGCTGTAGACGTTCGCGTCACGCCCCGGGGGTTGAAAAAAGAAGGTCCCCTTCTTCCCGTGTAGTCTGAGTGGCGCTGGCTACCACCCTCAAGCGTCAGATACAGTTGTAGTAAATATAAATACCCCAGAAAGTGAAGCAGAACACAGTCGCCCAGATAGCCGAATTGGTAAGGCATTCGAGATCTAATCGAAAGGCGTGGGTTCGGTCCCCACTCTGGGCGCGTGTTTTTCTTTCTTTCTCACGTAATTAATTAATAAAAAAAATAATAATAATGTAACGTCAATAACAGTAAAAAAAAAGTCTAACCACTCCCCTATGCCTTCTTTGGCGTTGTAGACTGCCTGCATTTCTTTCTGTATTTTCCTAACGAGCCCCTCATTTCCAAACCCTATTATCTTGCGAAAGCTTAGCGAGGGCCTCGGTTCTGGCAGCCTTGATGCCAAGGTAGCATAAGAGGGTTTCCCGCCAATTAACCGCTCATGACAGGCTGTAGACGTTCGCGTCACGCCCCGGAGGTCGAAAAAAGAAGGTCCCCTTCTCCCCGTGTAGTCTGAGTGGCGCTGGCTACCACCCTCAAGCGTCAGATACAGTTTTAGTAAATATAAATACCCCAGAAAGTGAAGCAGAACACAGTCGCCCAGATAGCCGTATTGGTAAGGCATTCGAGACCTAATCGAAAGGCGTGGGTTCGGTCCCCACTCTGGTCGCGTGTTTTTCTTTCTTTCTCACGTAATTAATTAATAAAAAATAATAATAATAATGTAACGTCAATAACAGTAAAAAAAAAGTCTAACCACTCCCCTATGCCTTCTTTAGCGTTGTAGACTGCCGGCATTTCTTTCTGTATTTTCCTTACGAGCCCCTCATTTCCAAACCCTATTATCGTGCGAAAGCTTAGCGAGGGCCTCGGTTCTGGCAGCCTTGATGCCAAGGTAGCATAAGAGGGTTTCCCGCCAATTAACCGCTCATGCCAGGCTGTAGACGTTCGCGTCACGCCCCGGGGGTTGAAAAAAGAAGGTCCCCTTCTCCCCGTGTAGTCTGAGTGGCGCTGGCTACCACCCTCAAGCGTCAGATACAGTTGTAGTAAATATAAATACCCCAGAAAGTGAAGCAGAACACAGTCGCCCAGATAGCCGAATTGGTAAGGCATTCGAGATCTAATCGAAAGGCGTGGGTTCGGTCCCCACTCTGGGCGCGTGTTTTTCTTTCTTTCTCACGTAATTAATTAATAAAAAAATAATAATATTGTAACGTCAATAACAGTAAAAAAAAAGTCTAACCACTCCCCTATGCCTTCTTTGGCGTTGTAGACTGCCTGCATTTCTTTCTGTATTTTCCTAACGAGCCCCTCATTTCCAAACCCTATTATCTTGCGAAAGCTTAGCGAGGGCCTCGGTTCTGGCAGCCTTGATGCCAAGGTAGCATAAGAGGGTTTCCCGCCAATTAACCGCTCATGACAGGCTGTAGACGTTCGCGTCACGCCCCGGAGGTCGAAAAAAGAAGGTCCCCTTCTCCCCGTGTAGTCTGAGTGGCGCTGGCTACCACCCTCAAGCGTCAGATACAGTTTTAGTAAATATAAATACCCCAGAAAGTGAAGCAGAACACAGTCGCCCAGATAGCCGTATTGGTAAGGCATTCGAGACCTAATCGAAAGGCGTGGGTTCGGTCCCCACTCTGGTCGCGTGTTTTTCTTTCTTTCTTACGTAATTAATTAATAAAAAATAATAATAATAATGTAACGTCAATAACAGTAAAAAAAAAGTCTAACCACTCCCCTATGCCTTCTTTGGCCGTGTAGACTGCCGGCATTTCTTTCTGTATTTTCCTAACGAGCCCCTCATTTCCAAACCCTATTATCGTGCGAAAGCTTAGCGAGGGCCTCGGTTCTGGCAGCATTGATGCCAAGGTAGCATAAGAGGGTTTCCCGCCAATTAACCACTCATGACAGGCTGTAGACGTTCGCGTCACGCCCCGGGGGTTGAAAAAAGAAGGTCCCCTTCTTCCCGTGTAGTCTGAGTGGCGCTGGCTACCACCCTCAAGCGTCAGATACAGTTGTAGTAAATATAAATACCCCAGAAAGTGAAGCAGAACACAGTCGCCCAGATAGCCGAATTGGTAAGGCATTCGAGATCTAATCGAAAGGCGTGGGTTCGGTCCCCACTCTGGGCGCGTGTTTTTCTTTCTTTCTCACGTAATTAATTAATAAAAAAAATAATAATAATGTAACGTCAATAACAGTAAAAAAAAAGTCTAACCACTCCCCTATGCCTTCTTTGGCGTTGTAGACTGCCTGCATTTCTTTCTGTATTTTCCTAACGAGCCCCTCATTTCCAAACCCTATTATCTTGCGAAAGCTTAGCGAGGGCCTCGGTTCTGGCAGCCTTGATGCCAAGGTAGCATAAGAAGGTTTCCCGCCAATTAACCGCTCATGAAAGGCTGTAGACGTTCGCGTCACGCCCCGGGGGTTGAAAAAAGAAGGTCCCCTTCTCCCCGTGTAGTCTGAGTGGCGCTGGCTACCACCCTCAAGCGTCAGATACAGTTGCAGTAAATATAAATACCCCAGAAAGTGAAGCAGAACACAGTCGCCCAGATAGCCGTATTGGTAAGGCATTCGAGATCTAATCGAAAGGCGTGGGTTCGGTCCCCACTCTGGGCGCGTGTTTTTCTTTCTTTCTCACGTAATTAATTAATAAATAATAATAATAATAATGTAACGTCAATAACAGTAAAAAAAAAGTCTAACCACTCCCCTATGCCTTCTTTAGCGTTGTAGACTGCCGGCATTTCTTTCTGTATTTTCCTAACGAGCCCCTCATTTCCAAACCCTATTATCGTGCGAAAGCTTAGCGAGGGCCTCGGTTCTGGCAGCCTTGATGCCAAGGTAGCATAAGAGGGTTTCCTGCCAATTAACCGCTCATGCCAGGCTGTAGACGTTCGCGTCACGCCCCGGGGGTTGAAAAAAGAAGGTCCCCTTCTCCCCGTGTAGTCTGAGTGGCGCTGGCTACCACCCTCAAGCGTCAGATACAGTTGTAGTAAATATAAATACCCCAGAAAGTGAAGCAGAACACAGTCGCCCAGATAGCCGAATTGGTAAGGCATTCGAGATCTAATCGAAAGGCGTGGGTTCGGTCCCCACTCTGGGTGCGTGTTTTTCTTTCTTTCTCACGTAATTAATTAATAAAAAAAATAATAATAATGTAACGTCAATAACAGTAAAAAAAAAGTCTAACCACTCCCCTATGCCTTCTTTGGCGTTGTAGACTGCCGGCATTTCTTTCTGTATTTTCCTAACGAGCCCCTCATTTCCAAACCCTATTATCGTGCGAAAGCTTAGCGAGGGCTTCGGTTCTGGCAGCATTGATGCCAAGGTAGCATAAGAGGGTTTCCCGCCAATTAACCACTCATGACAGGCTGTAGACGTTCGCGTCACGCCCCGGGGGTTGAAAAAAGAAGGTCCCCTTCTTCCCGTGTAGTCTGAGTGGCGCTGGCTACCACCCTCAAGCGTCAGATACAGTTGTAGTAAATATAAATACCCCAGAAAGTGAAGCAGAACACAGTCGCCCAGATAGCCGAATTGGTAAGGCATTCGAGATCTAATCGAAAGGCGTGGGTTCGGTCCCCACTCTGGGCGCGTGTTTTTCTTTCTTTCTCACGTAATTAATTAATAAAAAAAATAATAATAATGTAACGTCAATAACAGTAAAAAAAAAAGTCTAACCACTCCCCTATGCCTTCTTTGGCGTTGTAGACTGCCTGCATTTCATTCTGTATTTTCCTAACGAGCCCCTCATTTACAAACCCTATTATCGTGCGAAAGCTTAGCGAGGGCCTCGGTTCTGGCAGCCTTGATGCCAAGGTAGCATAAGAGGGTTTCCCGCCAATTAACCGCTCATGACAGGCTGTAGACGTTCGCGTCACGCCCCGGGGGTTGAAAAAAGAAGGTCCCCTTCTCCCCGTGTAGTCTGAGTGGCGCTGGCTACCACCCTCAAGCGTCAGATACAGTTGTAGTAAATATAAATACCCCAGAAAGTGAAGCAGAACACAGTCGCCCAGATAGCCGAATTGGTAAGGCATTCGAGATCTAATCGAAAGGCGTGGGTTCGGTCCCCACTCTGGGCGCGTGTTTTTCTTTCTTTCTCACGTAATTAATTAATAAAAATAATAATAATAATGTAACGTCAATAACAGTAAAAAAAAAAGTCTAACCACTTCCCTATGCCTTCTTTGGCGTTGTAGACTGCCGGCATTTCTTTCTGTATTTTCCTAACGAGCCCCTCATTTACAAACCCTATTATCGTGCGAAAGCTTAGCGAGGGCCTCGGTTCTGGCAGCCTTGATGCCAAGGTAGCATAAGAGGGTTTAACGCCAATTAACCGCTCATGAAAGGCTGTAGACGTTCGCGTCACGCCCCGGGGGTTGAAAAAAGAAGGTCCCCTTCTCCCCGTGTAGTCTGAGTGGCGCTGGCTACCACCCTCAAGCGTCAGATACAGTTGTAGTAAATATAAATACCCCAGAAAGTGAAGGAGAACACAGTGCCCAGATAGCCGAATTGGTAAGGCATTCGAGATCTAATCGAAAGGCGTGGGTTCGGTCCCCACTCTGGGCGCGTGTTTTTCTTTCTTTCTCACGTAATTAATTAATAAAAAATAATAATAATAATGTAACGTCAATAACAGTAAAAAAAAAAGTCTAACCACTCCCCTAAGCCTTCTTTGGCGTTGTAGACTGCTGGCATTTCTTTCTGTATTTTCCTAACGAGCCCCTCATTTCCAAACCCTATTATCGTGCGAAAGCTTAGCGAGGGCCTCGGTTCTGGCAGCCTTGATGCCAAGGTAGCATAAGAGGGTTTCCCGCCAATTAACCGCTCATGACAGGCTGTAGACATTCGCGTCACGCCCGGGGGGTTGAAAAAAGAAGGTCCCCTTCTCCCCGTGTAGTCTGAGTGGCGCTGGCTACCACCCTCAAGCGTTAGATACAGTTGTAGTAAATATAAATACCCCAGAAAGTGAAGCAGAACACAGTCGCCCAGATAGCCGAATTGGTAAGGCATTCGAGATCTAATCGAAAGGCGTGGGTTCGGTCCCCAATATGGGGGCGTGTTTTTCTTTCTTTCTCACGTAATTAATTAATAAAAAAATAATAATAATGTAACATCAATAACAGTAAAAAAAAAAGTCTAACCACTCCCCTATGCCTTCTTTGGCATTGTAGACTGCCGGCATTTCTTTCTGTATTTTCCTAACGAGCCCCTCATTTCCAAACCCTATTATCGTGCGAAAGCTTAGCGAGGGCCTCGGTTCTGGCAGCCTTGATGCCAAGGTAGCATAAGAGGGTTTCCCGCCAATTAACCACTCATGACAGGCTGTAGACGTTCGCGTCACGCCCCGGGGGTTGAAAAAAGAAGGTCCCCTTCTTCCCGTGTAGTCTGAGTGGCGCTGGCTACCACCCTCAAGCGTCAGATACAGTTGTAGTAAATATAAATACCCCAGAAAGTGAAGCAGAACACAGTCGCCCAGATAGCCGAATTGGTAAGGCATTCGAGATCTAATCGAAAGGCGTGGGTTCGGTCCCCACTCTGGGCGCGTGTTTTTCTTTCTTTCTCACGTAATTAATAATCAAAAAAAATAATAATAATGTAACGTCAATAACAGTAAAAAAAAAAGTCTAACCACTCCCCTATGCCTTCTTTGGCGTTGTAGACTGCCTGCATTTCTTTCTGTATTTTCCTAACGAGCCCCTCATTTCCAAACCCTATTATCGTGCGAAAGCTTCGCGAGGGCCTCGGTTCTGGCAGCCTTGATGCCAAGGTATCATGAGAAGGTTTCCCGCCAATTAACCGCTCATGAAAGGCTGTAGACGTTCGCGTCACGCCCCGGGGGTTGAAAAAAGAAGGTCCCCTTCTCCCCGTGTAGTCTGAGTGGCGCTGGCTACCACCCTCAAGCGTCAGATACAGTTGTAGTAAATATAAATACCCCAGAAAGTGAAGCAGAACACAGTCGCCCAGATAGCCGTATTGGTAAGGCATTCGAGATCTAATCGAAAGGCGTGGGTTCGGTCCCCACTCTGGGCGCGTGTTTTTCTTTCTTTCTCACGTAATTAATTAATAAAAAATAATAATAATAATGTAACGTCAATAACAGTAAAAAAAAAGTCTAACCACTCCCCTATGCCTTCTTTAGCGTTGTAGACTGCCGGCATTTCTTTCTGTATTTTCCTAACGAGCCCCTCATTTCCAAACCCTATTATCGTGCGAAAGCTTAGCGAGGGCCTCGGTTCTGGCAGCCTTGATGCCAAGGTAGCATAAGAGGGTTTCCCGCCAATTAACCGCTCATGCCAGGCTGTAGACGTTCGCGTCACGCCCCGGGGGTTAAAAAAAGAAGGTCCCCTTCTCCCCGTGTAGTCTGAGTGGCGCTGGCTACCACCCTCAAGCGTCAGATACAGTTGTAGTAAATATAAATACCCCAGAAAGTGAAGCAGAACACAGTCGCCCAGATAGCCGAATTGGTAAGGCATTCGAGATCTAATCGAAAGGCGTGGGTTTGGTCCCCACTCTGGGCGCGTGTTTTTCTTGCTTTCTCACGTAATAATTTAATTAAAAAAATAATAATAATGTAACGTCAATAACAGTAAAAAAAAAGTCTAACCACTCCCCTATGCCTTCTTTGGCGTTGTAGACTGCCGGCATTTCTTTCTGTATTTTCCTAACGAGCCCCTCATTTCCAAACCCTATTATCGTGCGAAAGCTTAGCGAGGGCCTCGGTTCTGGCAGCATTGATGCCAAGGTAGCATAAGAGGGTTTCCCGCCAATTAACCACTCATGACAGGCTGTAGACGTTCGCGTCACGCCCCGGGGGTTGAAAAAAGAAGGTCCCCTTCTTCCCGTGTAGTCTGAGTGGCGCTGGCTACCACCCTCAAGCGTCAGATACAGTTGTAGTAAATATAAATACCCCAGAAAGTGAAGCAGAACACAGTCGCCCAGATAGCCGAATTGGTAAGGCATTCGAGATCTAATCGAAAGGCGTGGGTTCGGTCCCCACTCTGGGCGCGTGTTTTTCTTTCTTTCTCACGTAATTAATAATCAAAAAAATAATAATAATGTAACGTCAATAACAGTAAAAAAAAAAGTCTAACCACTCCCCTATGCCTTCTTTGGCGTTGTAGACTGCCTGCATTTCTTTCTGTATTTTCCTAACGAGCCCCTCATTTCCAAACCCTATTATCGTGCGAAAGCTTAGCGCGGGCCTCGGTTCTGGCAGCCTTGATGCCAAGGTAGCATAAGAAGGTTTCCCGCCAATTAACCGCTCATGAAAGGCTGTAGACGTTCGCGTCACGCCCCGGGGGTTGAAAAAAGAAGGTCCCCTTCTCCCCGTGTAGTCTGAGTGGCGCTGGCTACCACCCTCAAGCGTCAGATACAGTTGTAGTAAATATAAATACCCCAGAAAGTGAAGCAGAACACAGTCGCCCAGATAGCCGTATTGGTAAGGCATTCGAGATCTAATCGAAAGGCGTGGGTTCGGTCCCCACTCTGGGCGCGTGTTTTTCTTTCTTTCTCACGTAATTAATTAATAAAAAATAATAATAATAATGTAACGTCAATAACAGTAAAAAAAAGTCTAACCACTCCCCTATGCCTTCTTTAGCGTTGTAGACTGCCGGCATTTCTTTCTGTATTTTCCTAACGAGCCCCTCATTTCCAAACCCTATTATCGTGCGAAAGCTTAGCGAGGGCCTCGGTTCTGGCAGCCTTGATGCCAAGGTAGCATAAGAGGGTTTCCCGCCAATTAACCGCTCATGCCAGGCTGTAGACGTTCGCGTCACGCCCCGGGGGTTGAAAAAAGAAGGTCCCCTTCTCCCCGTGTAGTCTGAGTGGCGCTGGCTACCACCCTCAAGCGTCAGATACAGTTGTAGTAAATATAAATACCCCAGAAAGTGAAGCAGAACACAGTCGCCCAGATAGCCGAATTGGTAAGGCATTCGAGATCTAATCGAAAGGCGTGGGTTCGGTCCCCACTCTGGGCGCGTGTTTTTCTTTCTTTCTCACGTAATTAATTAATAAAAAAATAATAATAATGTAACGTCAATAACAGTAAAAAAAAAGTCTAACCACTCCCCTATGCCTTCTTTGGCGTTGTAGACTGCCGGCATTTCTTTCTGTATTTTCCTAACGAGCCCCTCATTTCCAAACACTATTATCGTGCGAAAGCTTAGCGAGGGCCTCGGTTCTGGCAGCATTGATGCCAAGGTAGCATAAGAGGGTTTCCCGCCAATTAACCACTCATGACAGGCTGTAGACGTTCGCGTCACGCCCCGGGGGTTGAAAAAAGAAGGTCCCCTTCTTCCCGTGTAGTCTGAGTGGCGCTGGCTACCACCCTCAAGCGTCAGATACAGTTGTAGTAAATATAAATACCCCAGAAAGTGAAGCAGAACACAGTCGCCCAGATAGCCGAATTGGTAAGGCATTCGAGATCTAATCGAAAGGCGTGGGTTCGGTCCCCACTCTGGGCGCGTGTTTTTCTTTCTTTCTCACGTAATTAATTAATAAAAAAAATAATAATAATGTAACGTCAATAACAGTAAAAAAAAAAAGTCTAACCACTCCCCTATGCCTTCTTTGGCGTTGTAGACTGCCTGCATTTCTTTCTGTATTTTCCTAACGAGCCCCTCATTTCCAAACCCTATTATCGTGCGAAAGCTTAGCGAGGGCCTCGGTTCTGGCAGCCTTGATGCCAAGGTAGCATAAGAAGGTTTCCCGCCAATTAACCGCTCATGAAAGGCTGTAGACGTTCGCGTCACGCCCCGGGGGTTGAAAAAAGAAGGGCCCCTTCTCCCCGTGTAGTCTGAGTGGCGCTGGCTACCACCCTGAAGCGTCAGATACAGTTGTAGTAAATATAAATACCCCAGAAAGTGAAGCAGAACACAGTAGCCCAGATAGCCGAATTGGTAAGGCATTCGAGATCTAATCGAAAGGCGTGGGTTCGGTCCCCACTCTGGGCGCGTGTTTTTCTTTCTTTCTCACGTAATTAATTAATAAAAAAAATAATAATAATGTAACGTCAATAACAGTAAAAAAAAAAGTCTAACCACTCCCCTATGCCTTCTTTGGCGTTGTAGACTGCCGGCATTTCTTTCTGTATTTTCCTAACGAGCCCCTCATTTCCAAACCCTATTATCGTGCGAAAGCTTAGCGAGGGCCTCGGTTCTGGCAGCATTGATGCCAAGGTAGCATAAGAGGGTTTCCCGCCAATTAACCGCTCATGACAGGCTGTAGACGTTCGCGTCACGCCCCGGGGGTTGAAAAAAGAAGGTCCCCTTCTCCCCGTGTAGTCTGAGTGGCGCTGGCTACCACCCTCAAGCGTCAGATACAGTTGTAGTAAATATAAATACCCCAGAAAGTGAAGCAGAACACAGTCGCCCAGATAGCCGAATTGGTAAGGCATTCGAGATCTAATCGAAAGGCGTGGGTTCGGTCCCCACTCTGGGCGCGTGTTTTTCTTTCTTTCTCACGTAATTAATTAATAAAAAAAATAATAATAATGTAACGTCAATAACAGTAAAAAAAAAGTCTAACCACTCCCCTATGCCTTCTTTGGCGTTGTAGACTGCCTGCATTTCTTTCTGTATTTTCCTAACGAGCCCCTCATTTCCAAACCCTATTATCGTGCGAAAGCTTAGCGAGGGCCTCGGTTCTGGCAGCCTTGATGCCAAGGTAGCATAAGAGGGTTTCCCGCCAATTAACCGCTCATAAGAGGCTGTAGACGTTCGCGTCACGCCCCGGGGGTTGAACAAAGAAGGGCCCCTTCTCCCCGTGTAGTCTGAGTGGCGCTGGCTACCACCCTCAAGCGTCAGATACAGTTGTAGTAAATATAAATACCCCAGAAAGTGAAGCAGAACACAGTCGCCCAGATAGCCGAATTGGTACGGCATTCGAGATCTAATCGAAAGGCGTGGGTTCGGTCCCCACTCTGGGCGCGTGTTTTTCTTTCTTTCTCACGTAATTAATTAATAAAAAAAAAAAAATAATGTAACGTCAATAACAGTAAAAAAAAAAGTCTAACCACTCCCCTATGCCTTCTTTGGCGTTGTAGACTGCCTGCATTTCTTTCTGTATTTTCCTAACGAGCCCCTCATTTCCAAACCCTATTATCGTGCGAAAGCTTAGCGAGGGCCTCGGTTCTGGCAGCCTTGATGCCAAGGTAGCATAAGAGGGTTTCCCGCCAATTAACCGCTCATGAAAGGCTGTAGACGTTCGCGTCACGCCCCGGGGGTTGAAAAAAGAAGGGCCCCTTCTCCCCGTGTAGTCTGAGTGGCGCTGGCTACCACCCTCAAGCGTCAGATACAGTTGTAGTAAATATAAATACCCCAGAAAGTGAAGCAGAACACAGTCGCCCAGATAGCCGAATTGGTAAGGCATTCGAGATCTAATCGAAAGGCGTGGGTTCGGTCCCCACTCTGGGCGCGTGTTTTTCTTTCTTTCTCACGTAATTAATTAATAAAAGAATAATAATAATGTAACGTCAATAACAGTAAAAAAAAAGTCTAACCACTCCCCTATGCCTTCTTTGGCGTTGTAGACTGCCGGCATTTCTTTCTGTATTTTCCTAACGAGCCCCTCATTTCCAAACCCTATTATCGTGCGAAAGCTTAGCGAGGGCCTCGGTTCTGGCAGCATTGATGCCAAGGTAGCATAAGAGGGTTTCCCGCCAATTAACCGCTCATGACAGGCTGTAGACGTTCGCGTCACGCCCCGGGGGTTGAAAAAAGAAGGTCCCCTTCTCCCCGTGTAGTCTGAGTGGCGCTGGCTACCACCCTCAAGCGTCAGATACAGTTGTAGTAAATATAAATACCCCAGAAAGTGAAGCAGAACACAGTCGCCCAGATAGCCGAATTGGTAAGGCATTCGAGATCTAATCGAAAGGCGTGGGTTCGGTCCCCACTCTGGGCGCGTGTTTTTCTTTCTTTCTCACGTAATTAATTAATAAAAAAAAAAATAATAATGTAACGTCAATAACAGCAAAAAAAAAGTCTAACCACTCCCCTATGCCTTCTTTGGCGTTGTAGACTGCCTGCATTTCTTTCTGTATTTTCCTAACGAGCCCCTCATTTCCAAACCCTATTATCGTGCGAAAGCTTAGCGAGGGCCTCGGTTCTGGCAGCCTTGATGCCAAGGTAGCATAAGAGGGTTTCCCGCCAATTAACCGCTCATGAAAGGCTGTAGACGTTCGCGGCACGCCCCGGGGGTTGAACAAAGAAGGGCCCCTTCTCCCCGTGTAGTCTGAGTGGCGCTGGCTACCACCCTCAAGCGTCAGATACAGTTGTAGTAAATATAAATACCCTAGAAAGTGAAGGAGAACACAGTCGCCCAGATAGCCGAATTGGTAAGGCATTCGACATCTAATCGAAAGGTGTGGGTTCGGTCCCCACTCTGGGCGCGTGTTTTTCTTTCTTTCTCACGTAATTAATTAATAAAAAATAATAATATTAATGTAACGTCAATAACAGTAAAAAAAAAAGTCTAACCACTCCCCTATGCCTCCTTTGGCGTTGTAGACTGCCGGCATTTCTTTCTGTATTTTCCTAACGAGCCCCTCATTTCCAAACCCTATTATCGTGCGAAAGCTTAGCAAGGGCCTCGGTTCTGGCAGCCTTGATGCCAAGGTAGCATAAGAGGGTTTCCCGCCAATTAACCGCTCATGACAGGCTGTAGACGTTCGCGTCACGCCCCGGGGGTTGAAAAAAGAAGGTACCCTTCTCCCCGTGTAGTCTGAGTGGCGCTGGCTACCACCCTCAAGCGTCAGATACAGTTGTAGTAATTATAAATACCCCAGAAAGTGAAGCAGAACACAGTCGCCCAGATAGCCGAATTGGTAAGGCATTCGAGATCTAATCGAAAGGCGTGGGTTCGGTCCCCACTCTGGGCGCGTGTTTTTCTTTCTTTCTCACGTAATTAATTAATAAAAAAATAATAATAATGTAACGTCAATAACAGTAAAAAAAAAAAAGTCTAACCACTCCCCTATGCCTTCTTTGGCGTTGTAGACTGCCGGCATTTCTTTCTGTATTTTCCTAACGAGCCCCTCATTTCCAAACCCTATTATCGTGCGAAAGCTTAGCGAGGGCCTCGGTTCTGGCAGCCTTGATGCCAAGGTAGCATAAGAGGGTTTCCCGCCAATTAACCACTCATGACAGGCTGTAGACGTTCGCGTCACGGCCCGGGGGTTGAAAAAAGAAGGTCCCCTTCTCCCCGTGTAGTCTGAGTGGCGCTGGCTACCACCCTCAAGCGTCAAATACAGTTGTAGTAAATATAAATACCCCAGAAAGTGAAGCAGAACACAGTCGCCCAGATAGCCGAATTGGTAAGGCATTCGAGAACTAATCGAAAGGCGTGGGTTCGGTCCCCACTCTGGGCGCGTGTTTTTCTTTCTTTCTCACGTAATTAATTAATAAAAAAAATAATAATAATGTAACGTCAATAACAGTAAAAAAAAAAGTCTAACCACTCCCCTATGCCTTCTTTGGCGTTGTAGACTGCCTGCATTTCTCTCTGTATTTTCCTAACGAGCCCCTCATTTCCAAACCCTATTATCGTGCGAAAGCTTATCGAGGGCCTCGGTTCTGGCAGCCTTGATGCCAAGGTAGCATAAGAGGGTTTCCCGCCAATTAACCGCTCATAAGAGGCTGTAGACGTTCGCGTCACGCCCCGGGGGTTGAACAAAGAAGGGCCCCTTCTCCCCGTGTAGTCTGAGTGGCGCTGGCTACCACCCTCAAGCGTCAGATACAGTTGTAGTAAATATAAATACCCCAGAAAGTGAAGGAGAACACAGTCGCCCAGATAGCCGAATTGGTAAGGCATTCGAGATCTAATCGAAAGGTGTGGGTTCGGTCCCCACTCTGGGCGCGTGTTTTTCTTTCTTTATCACGTAATTAATTAATAAAAAATAATAATAATAATGTAACGTCAATAACAGTAAAAAAAAAGTCTAACCACTCCCCTATGCCTTCTTTGGCGTTGTAGACTGCCGGCATTTCTTTCTTTATTTTCCTAACGAGCCCCTCATTTCCAAACCCTATTATCGTGCGAAAGCTTAGCGAGGGCCTCGGTTCTGGCAGCCTTGATGCCAAGGTAGCATAAGAGGGTTTCCCGCCAATTAACCGCTCATGACAGGCTGTAGACGTTCGCGTCACGCCCCGGGGGTCGAAAAAAGGAGGTCCCCTTCTCCCCGTGTAGTCTGAGTGGCGCTGGCTACCACCCTCAAGCGTCAGATACAGTTGTAGTAAATATAAATACCCCAGAAAGTGAAGCAGAACACAGTCGCCCAGATAGCCGTATTGGTAAGGCATTCGAGATCTAATCGAAAGGCGTGGGTTCGGTCCCCACTCTGGGCGCGTGTTTTTCTTTCTTTCTCACGTAATTAATTAATAAAAAATAATAATAATAATGTAACGTCAATAACAGTAAAAAAAAGTCTAACCACTCCCCTATGCCTTCTTTGGCGTTGTAGACTGCCGGCATTTCTTTCTGTATTTTCCTAACGAGCCCCTCATTTCCAAACCCTATTATCGTGCGAAAGCTTAGCGAGGGCCTCGGTTCTGGCAGCCTTGATGCCAAGGTAGCATAAGAGGGTTTCCCGCCAATTAACCGCTCATGACAGGCTGTAGACGTTCGCGTCACGCCCCGGGCGTTGAAAAAAGAAGGTCCCCTTCTCCCCGTGTAGTCTGAGTGGCGCTGGCTACCACCCTCAAGCGTCAGATACAGTTGTAGTAAATATAAATACCCCAGAAAGTGAAGCAGAACACAGTTGCCCAGATAGCCGAATTGGTAAGGCATTCGAGATCTAATCGGAAGGCGTGGGTTTGGTCGCCACTCTGGGCGCGTGTTTTTCTTTCTGTCTCACGTAATTAATTAATAAAAAAAATAATAATAATGTAACGTCAATAACAGTAAAAAAAAAGTCTAACCACTCCCCTATGCCTTCTTTGGCGTTGTAGACTGCCGGCATTTCTTTCTGTATTTTCCTAACGAGCCTCTCATTTCCAAACCCTATTATCGTGCGAAAGCTTAGCGAGGGCCTCGGTTCTGGCAGCATTGATGCCAAGGTAGCATAAGAGGGTTTCCCGCCAATTAACCGCTCAGGACAGGCTGTAGACGTTCGCGTCACGCCCCGGGGGTTGAAAAAAGAAGGTCCCCTTCTCCCCGTGTAGTCTGAGTTGCGCTGGCTACCACCCTCAAGCGTCAGATACAGTTGTAGTAAATATAAATACCCCAGAAAGTGAAGCAGAACACAGTCGCCCAGATAGCCGAATTGGTACGGCATTCGAGATCTAATCGAAAGGCGTGGGTTCGGTCCCCACTCTGGGCGCGTGTTTTTCTTTCTTTCTCACGTAATTAATTAATAAAAAAAAATAATAATAATGTAACGTCAATAACAGTAAAAAAAAAGTCTAACCACTCCCCTATGCCTTCTTTGGCGTTGTAGACTGCCGGCATTTCTTTCTTTATTTTCCTAACGAGCCCCTCATTTCCAAACCCTATTATCGTGCGAAAGCTTAGCGAGGGCCTCGGTTCTGGCAGCCTTGATGCCAAGGTAGCATAAGAGGGTTTCCCGCCAATTAACCGCTCATGACAGGCTGTAGACGTTCGCGTCACGCCCCGGGGGTCGAAAAAAGGAGGTCCCCTTCTCCCCGTGTAGTCTGAGTGGCGCTGGCTACCACCCTCAAGCGTCAGATACAGTTGTAGTAAATATAAATACCCCAGAAAGTGAAGCAGAACACAGTCGTCCAGATAGCCGTATTGGTAAGGCATTCGAGATCTAATCGAAAGGCGTGGGTTCGGTCCCCACTCTGGGCACGTGTTTTTCTTTCTTTCTCACGTAATTAATTAATAAAAAATAATAATAATAATGTAACGTCAATAACAGTAAAAAAAAAGTCTAACCACTCCCCTATGCCTTCTTTGGCGTTGTAGACTGCCGGCATTTCTTTCTGTATTTTCCTAACGAGCCCCTCATTTCCAAACCCTATTATCGTGCGAAAGCTTAGCGAGGGCCTCGGTTCTGGCAGCCTTGATGCCAAGGTAGCATAAGAGGGTTTCCCGCCAATTAACCGCTCATGACAGGCTGTAGACGTTCGCGTCACGCCCCGGGCGTTGAAAAAAGAAGGTCCCCTTCTCCCCGTGTAGTCTGAGTGGCGCTGGCTACCACCCTCAAGCGTCAGATACAGTTGTAGTAAATATAAATACCCCAGAAAGTGAAGCAGAACACAGTCGCCCAGATAGCCGAATTGGTAAGGCATTCGAGATCTAATCGGAAGGCGTGGGTTTGGTCCCCACTCTGGGCGCGTGTTTTTCTTTCTGTCTCACGTAATTAATTAATAAAAAAAATAATAATAATGTAACGTCAATAACAGTAAAAAAAAAGTCTAACCACTCCCCTATGCCTTCTTTGGCGTTGTAGACTGCCGGCATTTCTTTCTGTATTTTCCTAACGAGCCTCTCATTTCCAAACCCTATTATCGTGCGAAAGCTTAGCGAGGGCCTCGGTTCTGGCAGCATTGATGCCAAGGTAGCATAAGAGGGTTTCCCGCCAATTAACCGCTCAGGACAGGCTGTAGACGTTCGCGTCACGCCCCGGGGGTTGAAAAAAGAAGGTCCCCTTCTCCCCGTGTAGTCTGAGTGGCGCTGGCTACCACCCTCAAGCGTCAGATACAGTTGTAGTAAATATAAATACCCCAGAAAGTGAAGCAGAACACAGTCGCCCAGATAGCCGAATTGGTACGGCATTCGAGATCTAATCGAAAGGCGTGGGTTCGGTCCCCACTCTGGGCGCGTGTTTTTCTTTCTTTCTCACGTAATTAATTAATAAAAAAAATAATAATAATGTAACGTCAATAACAGTAAAAAAAAAGTCTAACCACTCCCCTATGCCTTCTTTGGCGTTGTAGACTGCCTGCATTTCTTTCTGTATTTTCCTAACGAGCCCCTCATTTCCAAACCCTATTATCGTGCGAAAGCTTAGCGAGGGCCTCGGTTCTGGCAGCCTTGATGCCAAGGTAGCATAAGAGGGTTTCCCGCCAATTAACCGCTCATGAAAGGCTGTAGACGTTCGCGTCACGCCCCGGGGGTTGAAAAAAGAAGGGCCCCTTCTCCCCGTGTAGTCTGAGTGGCGCTGGCTACCACCCTCAAGCGTCAGATACAGTTGTAGTAAATATAAATACCCCAGAAAGTGAAGCAGAACACAGTCGCCCAGATAGCCGAATTGGTAAGGCATTCGAGATCTAATCGAAAGGCGTGGGTTCGGTCCCCACTCTGGGCGCGTGTTTTTCTTTCTTTCTCACGTAATTAATTAATAAAAGAATAATAATAATGTAACGTCAATAACAGTAAAAAAAAAAGTCTAACCACTCCCCTATGCCTTCTTTGGCGTTGTAGACTGCCGGCATTTCTTTCTGTATTTTCCTAACGAGCCCCTCATTTCCAAACCCTATTATCGTGCGAAAGCTTAGCGAGGGCCTCGGTTCTGGCAGCATTGATGCCAAGGTAGCATAAGAGGGTTTCCCGCCAATTAACCGCTCATGACAGGCTGTAGACGTTCGCGTCACGCCCCGGGGGTTGAAAAAAGAAGGTCCCCTTCTCCCCGTGTAGTCTGAGTGGCGCTGGCTACCACCCTCAAGCGTCAGATACAGTTGTAGTAAATATAAATACCCCAGAAAGTGAAGCAGAACACAGTCGCCCAGATAGCCGAATTGGTAAGGCATTCGAGATCTAATCGAAAGGCGTGGGTTCGGTCCCCACTCTGGGCGCGTGTTTTTCTTTCTTTCTCACGTAATTAATTAATAAAAAAAATAATAATAATGTAACGTCAATAACAGTAAAAAAAAAAGTCTAACCACTCCCCTATGCCTTCTTTGGCGTTGTAGACTGCCTGCATTTCTTTCTGTATTTTCCTAACGAGCCCCTCATTTCCAAACCCTATTATCGTGCGAAAGCTTAGCGAGGGCCTCGGTTCTGGCAGCCTTGATGCCAAGGTAGCATAAGAGGGTTTCCCGCCAATTAACCGCTCATGAAAGGCTGTAGACGTTCGCGGCACGCCCCGGGGGTTGAACAAAGAAGGGCCCCTTCTCCCCGTGTAGTCTGAGTGGCGCTGGCTACCACCCTCAAGCGTCAGATACAGTTGTAGTAAATATAAATACCCCAGAAAGTGAAGGAGAACACAGTCGCCCAGATAGCCGAATTGGTAAGGCATTCGAGATCTAATCGAAAGGTGTGGGTTCGGTCCCCACTCTGGGCGCGTGTTTTTCTTTCTTTCTCACGTAATTAATTAATAAAAAATAATAATAATAATGTAACGTCAATAACAGTAAAAAAAAAAGTCTAACCACTCCCCTATGCCTTCTTTGGCGTTGTAGACTGCCGGCATTTCTTTCTGTATTTTCCTAACGAGCCCCTCATTTCCAAACCCTATTATCGTGCGAAAGCTTAGCAAGGGCCTCGGTTCTGGCAGCCTTGATGCCAAGGTAGCATAAGAGGGTTTCCCGCCAATTAACCGCTCATGACAGGCTGTAGACGTTCGCGTCACGCCCCGGGGGTTGAAAAAAGAAGGTACTCTTCTCCCCGTGTAGTCTGAGTGGCGCTGGCTACCACCCTCAAGCGTCAGATACAGTTGTAGTAATTATAAATACCCCAGAAAGTGAAGCAGAACACAGTCGCCCAGATAGCCGAATTGGTAAGGCATTCGAGATCTAATCGAAAGGCGTGGGTTCGGTCCCCACTCTGGGCGCGCGTTTTTCTTTCTTTCTCACGTAATTAATTAATAAAAAAATAATAATAATGTAACGTCAATAACAGTAAAAAAAAAGTCTAACCACTCCCCTATGCCTTCTTTGGCGTTGTAGACTGCCGGCATTTCTTTCTGTATTTTCCTAACGAGCCCCTCATTTCCAAACCCTATTATCGTGCGAAAGCTTAGCGAGGGCCTCGGTTCTGGCAGCCTTGATGCCAAGGTAGCATAAGAGGGTTTCCCGCCAATTAACCGCTCATGACAGGCTGTAGACGTTCGCGTCACGGCCCGGGGGTTGAAAAAAGAAGGTCCCCTTCTCCCCGTGTAGTCTGAGTGGCGCTGGCTACCACCCTCAAGCGTCAAATACAGTTGTAGTAAATATAAATACCCCAGAAAGTGAAGCAGAACACAGTCGCCCAGATAGCCGAATTGGTAAGGCATTCGAGAACTAATCGAAAGGCGTGGGTTCTGTCCCCACTCTGGGCGCGTGTTTTTCTTTCTTTCTCACGTAATTAATTAATAAAAAAAATAATAATAATGTAACGTCAATAACAGTAAAAAAAAAAAGTCTAACCACTCCCCTATGCCTTCTTTGGCGTTGTAGACTGCCGGCATTTCTTTCTGTATTTTCCTAACGAGCCCCTCATTTCCAAACCCTATATATATAATATATATATATATATATATATATATATATATATATATATATATATATATATATATATATATACAAGAGAAGAAAAACTTCGAACAAGGTAAAAGCACGATTCTGGCCTACGTTTCAGCAAAGAGAACTTGCTTTCCTCAGGGCAATCTCTCGCCTGGCAGGCAGGGTTTATATAGGGGTAGGACCCCAGGTGAAAGGAGAGGGAAAGATGGAAGGGAAATTGAGCAAGCTTATTGGTTTCGGAGTGTGTGGGGGGAGAGATTGCGGGGCCAAGAAGGTTGTCTAGTTTAAGCCGCGAAGTAGGTCACACGGAAGTCAGCTGGTGGCTGATATTCGTGGAATTTTTGGACAGAAAGGATGAGAGGGTGCTTATTGACCCGCCGCAGGGTATAGGGAAAGGATCTCAGAACCGCCGGACGCAGACCAGGCGGTGAGGGTGGGGTCCTTATCAGAAACTATCTGCAAGCCTCAGGTCAAAAGAAAAGAATGAGACGGGAGAAAACTAACTAGGTCAAGAAAAAAGAAAAAAAGGAGAAAAAAAACAGGGAGGGAAACCACATAAACCCACACACAAAAGAAAAAGCAATGACCGGGCAACTGAAATGGCACGTGTCACCCAGGGCAACATTCCAGGAACAGGCCTGTCCTGAAACTCAAAAACGAAAAGATAAAGTTAGAGTGACGTACGGGGCACAAGTCCACGTGGAGTAAAAAATAAAATAAAAAAAGGAGAAATTAAATAAATAAAATTGAATTCCAAAAGCAAGGTTGGAGGCATGAGGGCGAGTATTAGGCTAGACGCTAAGGAATGAAAAAAAAAGAAAAAGAAATTAGGTGACCAGGTACAGAGCAGAGTGAACTGTCATAGTCTTTGGATGAGGTATATGCACGAAAATTCCTAATTCTGTATTCCCGGTGAATATCGCAAGGATTCCAAGTTGCCCTTAGACGCATTAATTCCAGCAGGTTCCATGGAGTTGAATTTGTGAATTAAGTAGGATTCTCGGTATTTCCTGTCCCTAGGAGACCTAAAATTTGACTGAAGTATATATAACTTAAGGTCATCAAAATTGTGGCCTGGTTGGTTGAAATGCTGCGCTACAGCTATGGAGGATTTGCTAAGAGTATCTGCCCAGTGACCATTAAGCCGTAGGCTCATAGGTTGGCTCGTTTCGCCTATATACTGTTTGTGGCACATTGAGCATTCCAACATATACACAATGTTGGATGAAGTGCACGTAAAACTTGAATTAATCTTGTGCACATAATTACTGGCTGTGCTTTTTACAACGCAGTCTGTTTGCAGGTGCCTACAAGTCTTGCATCTGGGGCGGGAGCAGCTGGCTATGACTGGTTGCTTTGAAGGCCCTGTTTTAGCATGCACTAAAATATCTTTTAGATTCCTGTTTCTCCGGTAGGTAACCCTTGGTGCTTCCGGGAAAGTCTTTTTAAGTCGGTCGTTACTGGCTAAAATGGGGTAGTACTTCCGCAGTATATTGTTTACGTTTGGGAGGGCGTTTGAAAATTTAGTTATTAGGGCAGGTGGCCTGGCGCTTTCGTTTTAACGCTGTTTCTTGAGAACGTCATCCCTTTTGAGATTAGACACACGTTGGTACGCCTGGTCGAGCGAGCTTTTGGGGTGGTTCCTGTTCATAAGGGTGGCCTTGAGTTGGTCTAGGTGCTCTACGTAGTCACTGTCATCACTGCATACTCTTCTAAGCCTGGTGGCTTGTCCTACAAAGATCCCTTGTTTGCAGTGTCTGGGGTGATGGCTTTTATAATCTAGGTATTGCTGCCTGTCTGTTGGCTTTCTAAAAAGCGTGGTGTTAAGTTTACCGTTGTCTAGAATGACGGTAGTATCTAGGAAGTTCACTTCTTTTTCAGAATACTGGCAGGAGAATTTAATAGTCGGATGCGAAGAATTGAGATGGGATATAAACGTTTCTAGAGTCGCGCGACCGTGTTCCCAAATCATAAAGATGTCGTCTATGTAGCGGAGGTAAACCTGAGGTTTATGCGGAAAAGAGCTTAATAGGGTAGCTTCAAGTTGCCCCATGAAAATGTTGGCATAGGTCGGTGCGAATTTAGTACCCATGCTAGTTCCAAAAACTTGCAAAAAGTAAGAAGAGTCCAATTCAAAATAATTGAGAGTTATAACTAGTTTTAACAAAGTTATGTACACTTCTGGTGCATGTTGGTGCGGGTTCACTGATAGAGATTTTGAAATCGCTTCAATTCCTTCGGCGAACGGAATGTTTGTATACAATGCAGTAAAGTCAAGAGTAACAAGGAGGGTTCCGCTGGGTAGGCGCCCGCCCATATTTATCTCTTCTATTATGCGGAGGAAGTGGGGGGTGTCCTGAACGAATGAAGGAAGAAGAGCCGGAATGTCGGATAGGTGATGATTCAGAAACAGAGATAGTGCTTCGGTTGGGGTATTGTTATTCGAAACTATGGGTCTGCCAGGAATGTCGGCAGTGAACAATAATTCTACGGGGACTTTATGGACTTTTGGGAGGAGGTAAAAACGTCCTGCATGCTTATTATTCGGTTTCATGAAATTTAAGTCAGTAGTCGTTATTAATTCTCTAGATCGTAGATCTGTGAGGGTCTGAAGGATTTTTAGGCTGTATTCCTGGCTCGGATCGTTATCTAAGGGCTTGTAGTGGCAAGGGTTATTGAGCTGCCTATAAGCTTCATCTTTGTATTTTCCCATAGGTAAAACAACTACACTACCACCTTTGTCGGCTGGCTTTATGACTATGTCGGTTCTGGCTGATAGGCAAGATGATATATATATATATATATATATATATATATATATACATATATATATATATATATATATATATATATATATATAAATATTGTTATGAATGGGCCAAGGACCACGCAGGCAGGCAGTAGACGAACACTGTTTAACACGTCGAAGAATATATTTAAGAGGACGGAGGACAAGCACAGGACGTGAGCATAGTAGAGGTCGGGATGTAACAAAGGATGGGTTTCGGTCACACGTACACACAGTCTACAGTTCAAAGATACACAAAGTAACCTCGGAGTTCACAAGGTCCGAGAGCAATGCCTAATAGGCCAGTCAGCTCACTCTCAGTCGATCACGACGGGTTTCGAGGCGCTCCAACAGCAGGAACGGCAGCGCCCAACAGCCGGAATGGCGCGTCAGCAGTCGGCGCACCAGCACCTCGATGACGGCGCCCAGACGAGCTCTCGAGCCTTGGCGGAGGGTAGCGCGGGGTAGTTCCCACGGACCGCGTCCTGTTCCGCCGCTTCGCTTCCAGCCGTTGCCGTTCCAGCCTCCGCGATCACTTACGCGCGACTCCTCTTCTTTGTCATCGTCGTTGTCGTTCTGCTGGCTCACTCGCATGGCCAATCACTCTCGTGGCCATTCGTCACATCACCCCCACTTTAAGAAAGTTGTTAGGGGATCCAACAACTATTCTACTAGTCACTGCCACGGGTAACGGTCATAGCGCACTCATGCACATGATGCAGTCAGAAAGAGGCAGTGGCACGATGGCTTGTCGCTGCTGTTTCGTATGCTGAGGAATATGGAAGCAGATGCAAGGTCCGAACTCAAACTGTGGAAGTCGCTTGCTTGCTATGTACCATCTCGTTTAGCGTACATGCACGTTGCAACCTTCAAGGCGGTCATTCTCCTGCTGCAGATGGGGCATGAGTGCACAAACCGCTTAACATCATTTTGCACGCCCGGCCAATAAAATTCCTCTAGAATTCTCTGAGCAGTCTTGCGAATGCCCGCATGTTGAGGATTGACGCTTTTATGTGCGGCTTGGAGAATTGAGTCCCTAAAAATCTCCGGCACTACCACCTGCTTCACCGTCTTCCCATTCGCAAATTGACACTCTCTGTATAAGAGGGCCTCGCTTTCGAAGAAAGTATAGCGGTGACCTCGCGCGGACCAAGACTTCCTGCCAACTTTCCGGTAACAAGACCTCAAAGTGTGGTCTTTGCGTTGCTCTTGGGGTAGTCTACCCCGGTTGAACTGACTGTGCGAGGGCGGTGGCACGTTGAAGCACGTGGTCTGCAGTGGTTCCGCTTTCACGGCTGTCCTCGGAGGCTCGTAGATGGCGCATGCGATCACTTTGTCTCCTGATCCGCTTCCACAATTGTCGGAACTGTGACCTGCCCTGTTACACTTAGAGCAGTTTTCATGCGCCCTGATCACTGTGCGACAGTCTCTCACGTGGTGTCCAGGACGACCGCATACAAAGCACTTCTGCGTTGCCTTTACCGGTGTGTTGGCTGCCCCCCTTGTAACATCTGGCGCGTCAGTTGGAGCGCTCCCCAAGTTCGCAAGGCTTTGCGCCTCCAGGAAACGGTCCGTTATGTCGGCCAGGACACCCAGGTTGGCACACTCGCGTTCCTTTAGGAAGACCATGAGCTTCGGGTGGCAGCAACCGTAGAACTGCTCCGAAATCACCAAATCGCGGAGTCCTTCATACGTTTTGGGAATGTTGGCCATTTCCACCCAGTGGTCAAAGTAGCTGGACAGCCTCGCCGCAAACTGCCTTCCCGTCTCGCCGTCTTCGGCCCGAGCTTTCCGAAACTTCTCCTGGTACCCCTGTGCCGTGAATCTGAACCGCTGGAGTAACGCTTTCTTGACCTTGGTGTAGTCAAGCGACTCCTCTGCAGTCATGCGGCCAATCACGGTCAGGGCTTCCCCGGACAAGCACATACTCAGCCCGACAGCCCATTTATCCTGCGGCCACCCCTGTCCAGTCGCCACGCGCTCGAAGCGCTGCAAGTACGCGTGCAGGTCGTCGCGTCTTTCATCAAACAGGGGCAGGAGCTTCTGCGGATTCACGACGGGCACATTTGGGTTGGTTTCGTTCCCGGCAGTAACGGCGTTGGTGCTTTGCGACCCTTCTTGAAGACGAATCTTCAACTCCAGGATTCGCATCTCCCTCTCGGCAGCTTCCTTCGCCATCTCGGCAGCTTCCTTTGCTATCTCGGCAGCTTCTCGCCGTCCCTCTCTTTCCCGTTCTGCAGCTTCCTTTGCTATCTCGGCAGCTTCTCGCCGTCCCTCTCTTTCTCGTTCTGCAGCTTCACGGAGTGCCTCTCTTTCAGCTGCCCTCTCTGCACGCTGCTCCGCCCGCTGGGTGTCGATCCACTGGCGAAGTTCCAGACCTGAGAGACCCAGCTGCGTCCCAATCGCCACTAGCTTCTCCACATCCATGCTATTCTTCAGTGACGTGTTCTCACAGCATTCACCTTTTCTGCAGACGTTACTGGTGGGATCCTGGCAGGCTCGCCACTTTTGTTATGAATGGGCCAAGGACCACGCAGGCAGGCAGTAGACGAACACTGTTTAACACGTCGAAGAATATATTTAAGAGGACGGAGGACAAGCACAGGACGTGAGCATAGTAGAGGTCGGGATGTAACAAAGGATGGGTTTCGGTCACACGTACACACAGTCTACAGTTCAAAGATACACAAAGTAACCTCGGAGTTCACAAGGTCCGAGAGCAATGCCTAATAGGCCAGTCAGCTCACTCTCAGTCGATCACGACGGGTTTCGAGGCGCTCCAACAGCAGGAACGGCAGCGCCCAACAGCCGGAATGGCGCGTCAGCAGTCGGCGCACCAGCACCTCGATGACGGCGCCCAGACGAGCTCTCGAGCCTTGGCGGAGGGTAGCGCGGGGTAGTTCCCACGGACCGCGTCCTGTTCCGCCGCTTCGCTTCCAGCCGTTGCCGTTCCAGCCTCCGCGATCACTTACGCGCGACTCCTCTTCTTTGTCATCGTCGTTGTCGTTCTGCTGGCTCACTCGCATGGCCAATCACTCTCGTGGCCATTCGTCACAAATATATAGTTTATTATAACAGTACAAGTTTTACTGCCCTGCCCCGCGTAAAAGCAGAGGTTGCTTACGCAGGTGCTGGCACTTGTATCTGTTTGTCATGAAGATGAAATAAAATGTATGTCTGTATGTATGTGTGTATTTAAGCGTCTCCGGTGGCGCGGGAGGGCGTTCATCCACTGCGTACGCCTCGGCTTGTGATTGTTACGATTCCGAGTAGTACAGGTAGGTTTATCTGGCGCATTTTACCATCGACATAATGGTAGAAACGCGGTATGCCGATTACTGAGATGTTGAGAATGCTCAGCCAACACTCAGGTCGGATGCTAGGCATGTTGTTTCACAGAACGGAAATCGAGACTGCTTAGCATTATATCTTGGACATCGTCTAATCACTGTAGCATCTCGGATGGACGTCACTGCTTTAGTTGGGGTGGCCACCGCAGACCGGGCATTGTAGTTTTTCTGATTTCCGGCTTTATACAATATATACCGCCTCATCGACCGTCTCAAAGATGAAACGCGTGTTTATGTAAGCATGTCTACACAGTGCAAGCCATAACAGGAGCTTGAAAAATTCAATTCAGTGTCCCTTTAGGGCGGGCGTGTTTTCCGGCATTTTTGCTTTTGTCATTAACGGTGATGAATTTCAATTAAATGGTAACGCAGGAACGTGCCACAGGAAACACTTTTTGATACAACAATTCCGTAGCAATGTCAGTGTCAACAACTCTGCCGTTGGCCTGTGATTGGGGCGGTCGCGAACTGGGTATTGCTCCAATCATGATCCAACTCTCCGGCTAACCCGCACGCACTGCCACCTCTCCTGACATGCTAGGCTTGGAAATTTCTGCACGTCGGTCAGCTTCCACGTGGCTTCGATTTACCCGACAAAAGCAGGCCATATGCTTCACCTGATCCGATGATTCTCGCAGAAGGCCGGTGGCTCCTGCTCCAAGATGTCCCACCTCGTGGTGATGTCTTGTGCCTCGACTTGTTTATCAGGCGCAGGTCCAGTACATGACTCAGATGGAGTCAGCCTCGCTTGAGGCCATTAACAGGCCGCAATGCGCACCATCACTTGCCTCCCTAGAATGTCCCCGATATTACCTCTTCAGGCAGAGGCTCAGCTGAAAACGGTTGACACACTGGTTGAACAACGTCGCTTAGCCCGAATATGCAAACCTACTTTTGTTGAGGAGGCTGCGGCCTTAGCTAGTTACATGTACTGTACCACAACCTCCTGTATAACCGCCTGTGCCCGCTTTATAGCTCTAAAGCCATTGGAAGAGCCTCTTCGCTGTCGGGACGCCAAGTTCCCAGGTTTTTCGATGGCCATGCCGATGGGAACTGCTGTTTCAAGCGGAGGTGAGCTGAAACGCACCTCGCGGTCGTCTGCTACCTGAATGCGTCTTCCAGCTACAAGAGTCCGCAAAACAGCGAGTTTGGAATTCATGAGCCGATATTAAAGACTGAAGCTTTATTGGCGGAGTCGCAGAACTACTAAATAGCGTTGAGTGCACTGTTCCCGCCGGCACGCTCGCCCTTTTGGGTTCACTACGGGAGTTTCACAACAAAATTTATTCATGTCCTCACGGCTGTGCCAGCGATAGGAGCCAGTTATCTTTTCTCCCCCTCTTTTGGAGTTCATAAGTGAAATTTAATGATGCTTGATTCGCTTTTAAGGGATAAATGAGTCCTACGAACGAAATGTTGTTTAAAGAAGTCGGAACCATGGAGCTCCCTTTTTTTACTTACGAGTCCATTCAGTCTCGGTCTGCCTCTAATGTATTTTACAGAAAGGGTACGCGCCCAGTCTTCTTCCCCCTTTTATTTCTCCATCGCCGCTGCTTCACAAAATGGTACCATCGGGCATGTAGTATTTATATTGCCAAAGCGGTAATATAAAATGCCGGGCTGCTGCGCAAGGAATTATAAGTTCAAACTTAAGCTCAAAGCTATACTCAGTATGTCAGGGGTCCTATATGAGCTCAGGATAAACATTCAACATGCACTTGGCTCGTTTCTCTCTCTGCTTCACCCCGCTACGCTCATTCTTCCCTCACCAATCACATACTGAATAGCCGATCAAGTCCCAGTGGATCGCAAACCCACTAGTCAACTCGCCCATCGCATTTTTGGCTGAATCGAGTGAATGCAGAAAATAAACTTTTGTTAAATTATTTACCAGTGAACAAGGTAGCCCGAGAAAAGCCATCTTTTTTATAACTACCTCTGTCAAAATGTAGCTTCACCCTAGTTACTTACGAGATCGTTTTATTTCTGGCCTCGTGAATTGTTATACATTTTGTTAAAACTGGAGTTGCCTGTCAGTTGGAGAGCCAGAGTCTTCATACAACAAGCATTTTTGATCTAAATAGGGCCTTGAAAACTTTTCTTTAAACCACCCATTGTTGCCAGGTGTGAAGTGCTATGTTGACCGTGTCTTCACCAGCACGAGAGAACCTGTGATTAAAGCGCCACCAGAAAGAACAGCAGAATTTCTGGCACTGAACAGGAACAAAGGCGTTATACAGGAGGCATATGGATGTACCTTACCCGCTTCATGAGCCGGCACCCTAACCATGCTGCCATGGCTCTATCACAAGGTTACCGCAAATGCACCACTGACTCACCTTCATATTCGGTCGACTGGACAAGCAGGTGCAACAAAACACTACCCACGGCCGAGACCCACAACTAGATGGTATAAGCATTTATGGATGCTATGGCATCGGATGCCATTTTAGCTACTGCGATGCAGTGTCCCGTCTAACCAGACACCTCTCAATGTTTCCTCTACCAAACAACCCTGACCCTGCCACCTCTATTGGCTGAGCTCACAAACATCCGGGATGACCTACAGGCAATAACGCCGGCCCTCCAGGGCGTCTCAGTGGGTTCTATTCTGCATCATTGTACGGACGCCATGGCGGCGACATGGGCTTTATGCCCAGTAGAGAACAACTGCACTATTTCAAGGGTCATCCGCTCCTTACTAGACAGGTACCCGTGCGTTCTCCGGCTGTTGTGGATTCGGTGGAATGCGCTCCCTGCTCAATTTGGAGTGTATAGGGCTTGTAACCATACGCATACTTCTCGTCCGCTGCCAATTTCGACAACCGCTCAAGCAGAAAACTCTTTCGAACGGAACGATGACCTGCGTCACGCCACACGTGCCCTCATCCCACCACGCCGAAGGGACCACTCCAGTAGACTGCTAGCTTGGAAGAGGTTTTGCGGTGCGGAATTCGCGTTGGAGTAGCTCTTTCACGTGCTCGGACCCTGGGGTGGCCACCAGGCTACCATGACCCGTTCGGTGACACCTGTCCCTTCTGCACAGCTTCTGCCGAACAAGCCGATGCTGCTCATCTATTATGGGAATAGCCTTCACTGGGCTCAGGCAGACGTCGTCACTTTATAGGCACAGGTCTCCCTCTTAGAGGACCACCTGAACACCAGAAGTGGCTGTAAGGACCCGCCACCCCTCCCTTATTGCATTCTTCCGAGGGACGGGTGCCTATATGTATCTGTAAATAGGTTCAGACCTGTAAAAGCCCCAATGTCGGTAAAACTCAATGACAAAAGATTACCGAGTATACGCCATACAAAATAATAAATATTCAATCTTATTAGGGACCGCTTGAGTTTCGTCAAGCCCTCATAACAGCCGTTATTGTTTGCTTGAAGTTGGAATTTATGTTGCTTCTTTGTGAAGCAAAAGAGGAAGCCGAGACAAGAGGCCGCGAGGCCTGAGAAGTTATATGCTCCCTTTATAGTATGGAAGTAGTTGAAAGCCATTATTTAAAAAGTAAAAAATATATAGAAAAGGCGCGTAAACACATAATTAACAAGAAGGTAGTACGTCTTTACACGTATCGAATACACAAAAAAGGCAAAATAGAAACACTGGAACAGACAGGAAAATTTGAGAAAATATACCTGCGTACCCGTATACACGTGTAAGAGCAAAAATAATGAGCATACAAAATTTCCTTAACTAAAAGCACTCAAAAACACAATACGTAGAGGCGTCGGAGTAGTTCTGGATTGAATTGGATCAATTATCTCTTGACAAATCTTTAACAAATTCTTTAAGCTGTCTCATATTTAAAGCCAAACCAGTTCTGTTATCTTTCGCTCTAGTTGGCTTCTTCTATTGACGAAACTTGGGTCATCAGGGGGCTAACTTGAGTTCACGGCCACTCAGGCAAATAATTATAGATAAATCCGGAGTTTTTTGCAGAGATAAAACATCTTATAGCGAAAGTTCGCACGGCGGCTTTATTTTTCCTAGTCGCGGCATTGGGAAACATCTTCGAAAACCGCTCACGTACCGTTGAGGTCTGGAAGCTACATCTTTGTTCTTGCGCGACGCACTATGATTGCCACAATGAAGTCCTAGACGGAAGCTTCAGCTTTTTCGGGAACTTTCTCCTTTCCGAAACTTTCATTCCGTGCAAAGATATCTCGCTGGGTGTCTAACTTCTCTTGCATCCACGTGCTGCATACGTGAGGTGCGCATTGACGCGGGCCGCTAGAAGTGTCGGTGTTAAACGTCCTTCGGTTCCGTCTTTCTTATCGCCAAACTTCCGCCCCGTCTTTTTGGACTCCGTAGCCGTTCTTTCGATGGCCGCCCCTCCCCGCTTTGTCTCAGCGCTAAACATACCAACTAAATTCAAGGAACCAAGGCCAATTCCAGTGAGCATGACGGGTTTAGTACGCGCCCTCTCCTGTTTTGCTTTTCCTTCTTGGCCAGATACACAAAGCCAGTTCTGTTGATAAAGCTCTCCCCACGGGCTTACTTCATAAAGCTTACTTGCTTGTCCTTGTTTATAGGTGTGCACGTCGCTGCACAACTAGCCAGGGAAAGCAAAATACCTTAGATACGTCTTTCACGTTCCCAAAGAAGGAACAAAAAGGAAGGGAGGTAGGAATCGGCGAGTCCCCGGCTCTTTCTTCGCACAGCCTAAGAAACGGACCATGGCTCGGTCGACATCTTCAGTGACTTGCCGTCATGTGGGCTAGACACTCGGGAAAGGAGAGCGGCAGACTCCTGGTTGCCAGACTTGATCTGTTTTTTTTTTGTATGAAAGGTAAGTGGTTTACCGTTTATCTGCGAGGGTGTCCGCTGTGGCCTCATTTCTGCTACTGCCTAGGGGCCTGTCATTGTTATAAGGAGGGTGATATGTTCTCCTACTTGTAGATGTGTCTGGGTTTTTGGAAAAAAATGATAATCGAGGGCAAATGAGAACATAAGACTCACATTTCATTTCTTCTGTTTTTTTAGGCGGCAAAAATACCCAAGACTACAGAACATTAGGTGTCTAGAGTATACTATACGTTACCGAATGGGAAAACGTGTGAAATCGAGCCATTCCAGCTGAACGAGCGTCATATTTGTATTCTGTGTGGCTTAAAACGACAGGTTCAATCGAAGGATACTGGGAAACACAAGATTTAAGTTTTATTGGGATGGGGGGGTATTTGAAAGTAAATGTGTTCAGACCAAATCACGCTTCACACTGAAGTGAGTGCCCACCCAACAGAGAACTCGAATAGGACAGGCGAATATTTGAGCCCTTCAAAAATGGAATGTTTCCCGCAGGTCAAAAATGTCGCCAGTGACGATATCTGATACTTTGATTGCTTGCCAAGCAGTGTAAATTTTTTGTGAATCTTGCTACATATACTAAACATTATTGCAACGGCCGACTGGGACAGCAACTATATAACATCTACCTCGGTTCGATTCTCTACCGATGGATCACAGCATATATCTCTTGAATATTATTCACTCCTTGTCTACACTTGAAACCAAATACGACATTTTCACCACGCCTGTATTATATATATTCTGTATAAGGATTGTACCATAGTTTGAACCCCTGGATCTTATAAATTTTCCCCGAAACGAAGATGAAATTTTCTGGACAGCATTTTATAGGAAGTACGCCAGACTCAGGTGGCGTTCAGGGCACTCCCCTTAATTAACGAGAACAAGTTTGGAAGCGCTCACTTATTGTTTATTTGCTTCTTCTCAAGCATGGTTTGACTTCCTCCCTTTGTATTTGTAAAAACAACTACCACCAATTCTAAATTATTTGCAGGTCATTATGTTTGTGTGGCTAGCACCCCCACCCGCACCCGCACCCGCACGAACATCCGTACAGACTACAGGCAGGCTGCAGGAGAAATAAAAACAGAGGTATGGACACAAATGAAAAACATTAAGGAAGTACACTACCAACTTCCACTGCAGTTTCCGGTATGCGTGAACAGATACTAGGTGAAATGGGGCGAGCCAATTTACGTTCGCTAGTCCTTCAGGCAAATCCCAAATAGCAGGCAAAGTACTTGGTTGTGCTGCACTTGTTGTGCTGCTGTACCTGCTGTACTTGGCTGTGCGTATGGTAATTGGTCATTATGAGTACTTCAAGCAACAGAGTATGTATTTCAATTCTGCATAACCCGAGTTGACTATTTCAGGCAAATGTGAAACTGCGTGAAATACTTTTGCTATCCTCTCGGGGTTAGTTCCCATGCGCTTAATGACAACACGTATGCGTATTTTATGCTCGTCAGTACCGCACAATCTCTGGGATTGAGCATTCTCAACATTTGTTAAATTGGCTGGCTTACCAAATATTAGAGAGTTTTTAACTGAACCAGAAAAAGGTGAAGCAATAATGAAGGAAGCTCAGACGAACGCGTAAGACGTGAATGTAGCGAAGCTGTAAGCAACGTTCACGACCATCACGACGGTTGCAGTCCAGGATTGCAGCCGATATCCTTTGTCTTCGCGGGCGCAACGACCTATACTCCATCATTGTGGCTATGTGATCTTCCTTCATTTTTTTAGAAGTTATAATCATTGGGCATTACTTTCGAGGCGCATACGCTATGATGTGTATTTGTCGTTCCGAGCATAGTTGCCACGATTACGGCTGACGTGGGAGTAGTTTTCTTTTGCCAAACTTGGCCCATCTCCCTAAGTGGGCATTCTTGACTTGTCAAGCGTGCGCCAGGAGCGCTGGGCGGTCGCTGTGAGACACGCACACGCGGTCGCTCGCCATTTTCTTTGCTTTTTAAACGGCCGGGTGGTTGCCACAATCTTCGCAATCTTCTTAAGCGGGCATCGTTGGCTTGACTAACATGCGCCGGTTACGCTCGGCGGTCGCCTTGAGCCACGCACTTACGAGCGATCGGCATTTTCTCCTTTTCTTAACCGTCCGGAGGTCGCTGCGTGGAACGCGCTTACTTGCGCTCGACATTTCTTGGTATTTTTAACTGCGGACACCATACACTAAAGATTTAACCAACATCTTCGCTGTTAAAATTTTCCTAATGTGACAATCGAATATTTCCAGGCAGAAGTCGTGTCATCCACCAAATTTATTTACTCGTTTCTAATACCTTTTTTATAAAAGAGGCAAAGCCACCACGCGATTTTCGACGCCGTATGCAGTAATGAAGTGCAGGCTTTTGCATTTTTTTACAGTAATCAATTCTCTCATTTACTCTCCGTCTGCTAAAAGTTTAATCAATTTCACAACGTAAAGACTTAAATATACAAGCCCCTTTACCGGGGTAATGTATCTGAATGAAAACGGAATCGATATCTAAAACCTACCAGATAGATTAAAACAGTGACGCATATGGACCCACCTAATCTGAAGGTTTCTCTGCAGGAGGAAGCTGGAAACTGTTAACGCCTCGCTCCAAGCGGGTGTTCTGTCGGGTTTACGCGTTCAATGAAACCTAGAGGCACGCGCTCTGGGCCAGTCATCATTTGCTGCGTCGTCAGGACGAATGCGGCGTTCGCATCCGGCTAGCCCTTTGAGGCCCAAAACCTTGTTATTTTGATTAAGCATGTGGGAAGTTTTAAACCAAAGTTTTGTACCTCTACCAGTGAATGGTTCCTTCGCGGCATGCGGGACAATAAACTCCCAACGTGGCGTAGGCGACGGTGCCGGGGCGGAGGGGCTGAAGGTATCACTCACCTTGCACACTGTAGATGGCGCGGCGAATTTCTCCAGCGTTTCCCGCGAGGAGGTGCCTGCGCGCTTGCGGGCGGGTCAGCAGTAGGGCTTTGTCGTCTGCTTTAGCGTCTGTTGTTTTCGGCCTGTTTTGGAGCAGCTTCGCATCTATTTCGCACGGATTGAATAACACGGCTTGATTAAGGTGTACCCCGAAACATCCCATTCTCTGCTGAACCTGTACCGTTTGAATCGATTCCCACAACGCTCTTCCCGTTTAACCCATTCCGTGTGTGTCCATTCCCCATACGCCCTTCCCGTGTCAACCCACTGCCAAAACGCGCTTTGCCATCTGAACTCGTATCATTTCAATCCATTTGATTTTCAGAAAACATGCGTTACCATTTTTGGAAGTGCTCCCCAAAATTCGCTCAGAAGCAACGGGGTATGCATTACTGTAAAAACGTCTGTGCAGAAAGTTAGCTGTAATATTAAGGCCGATATTTCCGGCCGAAAAAAGTTTCCGAATGCCTGATGCCGATACTGTACTGTTCAGCGTTTTAATGAAGGAAATGCTTTCGCATTTTTCGTTCTTCTTGCTTCTTTACAGATTCAAAAACTCTGTTCGTTCATTCATGGCTCCTCAGAAAAGAACCAATAGCGCTAAAACAAAGTTATGGTCTCGAAAGACTTTTTTTCCCGTACCGGTGCTCCCAGCGGCCACCTCGCCGAACTAACCCGTCAGTGCCGGGAAGATTTCGCTGTCAAAAAAACCTGTGAACGGAGCATCCTGCTTCGGTGTGGTTCAAATCTCGTGAGTTGCACGGTTTTTTTTAGATCAAGAAGCAGAAACCCGAGCGGAAAATAAGACTACTGAAAAGGCCATTTGACCAAAGTGCACGCATTGCATGTGATGCATGCAATGCATGCAATGCACCTGTTGTGGCACCTCGAAGAAAATATCTCAGGCCAGCAGCTGGTTTGTCAAAAAACATTTGAATGGATGACTACCTAAATTTTATGCACTATATTTACTTTTCCACGTACTGCGGTCCCCCCTTAGGATTAGCTGTAGAAAGTTAACGGAAAAGCATAAAGCTTGGGGTGTTCTTAATACCTGGGTGAAAAATGTGGCGAACCATTTCCTCCAAAAGGAATTTTCATCTTTAAACATCAATGGCTATCCCTGTACCGACTTTTGCGCATTTAGTAACCGTTTGCCTAAATTAAAATGGATCGTAAATACGCTGCCTCAACCCAAACTAGTTACCGCTTTCCTGAAATACGCCTATTGTTTGTTAGATAGATTTGTTAAATAAATTTCGCAAGATCTTTTACCGTGTAGAAATAAAACAGTAGCCCTTTACTGCCCCTAACATTTTATAAATTGTATTTGGTAAAAGACCCAACTCCGTTCCCGCCACGATAAGAACGCCCGCGGGAAGAGGTTCTATTCTGGTAATTCTCCTATTTTCCTTTTCTTTTCGCTGTTATATATGAAAAGAAGCGCATGTTCATTCCTATATAAAATATTTCAATACTTTGACTTCTATGCAGCCGTCGGTACTCGAACCCACACCGCTGCCGGAGTACGCATGCGAGCAACACGCTCCAAAACGCTTTACCAACGCGGAAGCAGATGGAAGGAGGCTCGGCGTGCAAATCACCCGGTAGAGACGATAAGCCGCACTTGCAGAGTGGAGTACGCAAATGTCGAACAAAATTTTGAGCTCCCTGTGGGCTTGCTCATCAAACGTACATTGAAATGCCAGGCCGCCGACGTAAACCTCGGCACTACAACGATACTAAACTTCAACTTTGCGTCCGTGAATGATCACGTACAACAGCATCTCCATTCACGTTTTCCACGTTTGTCCAAGCGTCTATGAATTTTTCGTTGCCCTATTTCTGAGAATTCTTAAACTTACCGTTTCATTTTACACTTCTTGTTCGAAGCAAATTCTCATAATCAACTGCACTATTGCTGTTCACAAATAAGTTATATGGGCTGGTCGAGAAAGCCACTCCAGCCAAGACGGTGCATGGATTCCTATATTATTTTAATCCGTTCTCTGATAACCATGCTAATTTTTGTACCTGTATAAATGTTCTTTCTTTCCCAATATAAACAGTTGTTAGTCAGCGGCCGTGTTTGTTGCCTCTGCTGTTAGTCCCGTCCCTGCGCTGTTCAACTTCATGCAATTAACCAACTAGCCCAGTCAAAAACCCTCCTAATGATGGTGTTTTTTTTCTTTTTCTTTGGCGTGGGTACATTTGTGGTAAGGCAGGCTCTGCAATATTCTGGTCACGATCAGCCATTGCATGAATCTTATCGTTCCTTTTACTTTTCTTTTGCTCTTTCTTGGTTGGTCGTTTTGCATGTGGATAATAATTGGTTATGGTAGGTCACCACCTTCAAAAACACATTTAAAAAAATGGCTTTTTTGACATTTAGCATTCCCAATATCCCGGTTCATTCAAGAATATTTAGCAAAATGAAATATGCTGTTATCTTAAGCGGTTCAAAAGGTATGATCATTTTTCCAACCCCAACTAGACAGAACTGAAACCGAAACTGAAGGTTTCGACTCCGTCGCATCTGTCACTGAGTCATGTCTCTTCGTACATATATTACGTAATGCTAATTCGAATATATACGTTCTAAAGCTTCTGAACGCATTTTGTGGGACAATATATTTTGGATTCATTTCAAAAGTTCCACTACAGGGCCGGAGGACGCAGTGTTGCTCTGTTGTTTACATTTGCGCGTTTGTGTTGCGTTGAGCTTGCGTCTGGTGGTTTGTGCTTTTTTGTAGGCCGTTTTGAGCTCTCCCATTTATACTAGACTTTAAAGGAGACAATTGTAGTACTTTACAAGAGATGGCAAAGTACAGAACAAAAAGGAGGCGTCAGCGCAAGTTCGTAGGGAATCAGCATACCAAGCATAGACCCGCCGTGGAGGATATGGACGCTCCTGTTTCGGCCATTGCTCGAAAGCTAGGCACTATGGAGCAGGACTGCGACATCCCACTGCAAGCTTACCCCCTGGAAGATAACAAAATCGTATATATAGAAATCCTTTGTTCTGTGTTTTCCTCCTTGGCCTGCGCGGAATGCAAGAGCACTTCGGTAAACCTCAATGAACGCGCCCGCTGTGGTGTCTCCTTTACGTATGGTGTTATGTGTGACTCGTGTGGGTTCGAATGTGCGTTTCAGTCTTCCAAAAAGACCGGGCGCATAGTACAAAGGTTCTGTCACACTGTGCAAAGTCATGAATATGCCGCCCCCTGATTGACATACTGCATACCAAAAAAGGTCCTCAAAGTTTCCTCAAGCGGCTGAAGTGGTTGCCATAAAATCTATGGCTAATGCTGCCATTGAAGTGCGGAACCTTGTCGACAGTGCGGCGTGTCAGGGGACGGCACATGGCAGAAACGCGGACATTCTTCACTGAATGGGTGTGTGCCATTGATTTCTCTCCGTACGGGGAAAGTCATCGACGTAAAAGGACTCTCCAGAAAATGTAGAGCTTGTGAATCGAGGCGTAACCTGAGTACTTCAAGCCAGGAGTACCTCGAATGAAAAGCCGATCGCACAAACTGCCACGACCACCAGGCTGGTACTGCTGGGGCCATGGAAGTAGTCGGCTTGTATCGCATGTTGGAGAGGTCGGAAGCAACTCGGCAACTCAAGTACGTGGAGTTTTATGGTGACGGAGACTCCCAAAGTCACGCTGCAGTGAAAGACATATATGGTAAAGACAGCGTCCAGAAGCTGGAATGTATAGAACATGTGCAGAAACGTGTGGGCTGCCGTCTAAGGAAGCTAAAGAAGACAGGGAGGAAAAGAAAAACTGACAGATGTCCTGATTGGTCGGCTGCAAAATTACTACGGAATTGCCATCACGGCTAATGTTGGAAATCTGACAGCAATGAAGCAAGCCACACTCGCAAGCCTATTTTATTGTAGCTCCACAGACAACTGCCCCATGCATGGCCTCTGCCCTGAGGAAGTAGGTAGTTGGTGTGGCTTCAACCGAGCGAAAGCACTCAAAAGGGTTGGCTACAAGCACAAGGGAGGACTTTCCAATGAAATCTTCAATAAGGTGAAAGCTGTGTACAGTGACCATTGCTCCGATGAACTTTTGAATAAGAGCCTGCACGGCAAAACTCAAAATGGCAACGAGTGCTTCAATGGAATGGTCTGGCAGAGGGTCCCGAAAGACGTAGATGTAAGCCTGCCGATTCTTTTGTTTGGGTTGTACGATGCTCTTATACAATTCAGTGATGGGAACAGGGACATACTGGACATTCTGCAGCAGGCAGGCATCGAACCTGGCCACTACGCGAGGACCGCGTGCCTCACCAGTGACTGTCGCCGTATGACGAAGGCCGCACGTGCGTCAGCGGGATGCACAAAACAGTCAAGAAAAAAAAATGCGCGCTTCATCTCGCTCAAAAGCAGATCGTGCTGCTTCGAAGGATTGTGCAAGCTAGGAGCCTGGCGGATTTTAGGCACAGTGACTGTTTTTTTGTTACATGTACAAGTGGTGTAACACTTGGAAGCCATTTTTTTCAAAACTTGATTTTTTGCGTTCCACAGTTATGCGAGCAGTGATAACTTTCTTTCCAATAAATATTTTCGTATGAAATTTTGCGGGCTGCTTCTTTATATACAGAGCCATGCAATAAAGAGGAAAGTCTGAAAAAATATTAGTAAGTTTTTATGATATCGCCAATAGCGCAAGAACCAAACCTGCCGGATATCAAATTTCACCGTTTTTTAGCTCTCTCTCTCTAGCTCTCTCTGCCTGTGCAGGGTGCAGCCGTTGGAGTCGACAAAGGCAACTCCGGGAAACATGCTTGGAGGTGAAGCTCAAACCTGCAGCCTGAATTGACGTTATGCAGAGAGGATGATTTAGATTTCGCACTTTGAATTTGGACTTTGAAGTGATTGGCTTTCCACAAGAGAAAACTTCGGGTTTCAAGCATCCTTTAGTTCACCCATGACCATCATCATGTTCAGAGAAAGTCGGCTTTGCTGCCGTGCTTTTGGGGCGATGTCCCCATCCATGAGGTATAAAAAGTTTCACATTCAAAGGGTTGAGAGCCTGATTTCTGAAGACATTCACAGCTATTCCTTGACGTAAGGTTGGGCATCCTGCCTGCGTGAAGCCTTCGGAAGCAAGTGAGGCGTTCCTTCCAGTCGCGCATTTTTGCACTGGGTCACACCGTGCCACGAACATATCTGTCGGCTTACGGTATCGATAGTAAGCCATTTCGAAACCACAAGTCATTCCTAGTGTGAAAAACGGAACTGAAGGCATTCATGAGTACAACAGGCGCAAAATTTCTTACTGGCATTGCTGGTTTGCTTACGTGCACACGAAAATCTGGGGCGGAGAAAATGAAATCATCACGCTTGTCTGCGTGCACACGATCACGTCACTACTGAATCGCACTCCCCTTCCATCCGTTCTCTATGTTGTGTCGAAATTTATACACGGGAACGGAGGCCCCCCCACTCCCGGTATGCCTCGTATTTCGCAGGGATGCTCTGCGGTGACCGCATTTTGTAAGGATAAGAATAAACAGCAGGTGCAATGAAACAACCACGGACGTGATCTAATGCATTGCCTCGCCATGGGAACCATGGCACTCTGCGCATGCGTGCACGTTGCGTTATAGCTGTGGACGCAAGAATGACGAAACAGAGGAAGTCGCACTCACAGTGAAGGATGGCTTAACAATTGCTCTAAAAAATCGTCACGCCAAAGTGTAGTCCGATTTGGGCACAGGGGTAATATTTTTCATGCTGTTCTGTATCACCAATTTTGTCTATACTGTGTGGAATTTTTGTTATGTAGCAGCGAAATAAGGCATTATGTTATCACATACATGATAAAGCATTTTATTTAAAAGCAGTTTATAGCAATTCAACATTTCTGTGAGCGTGTCTGGGTAAGTAATAGGAAAGGTCACAAAACATAGTTGCTCCTTCAACGCGACGCCGCATTCACTGCCTTTTTACTGCAAATCTCGGTGTAACGTGTTACTATGCAATCATTCTTCTGGTATACACCAAAATTTCGAAACGTACGGCGAAAGGCCGCTACACAAGGACGTCGAATACAATAGGAATACGAAGTGTGTAGGCAAGGCATTTTTGTTTTCAGGTAAACCTTTCGAGCTGCAGACAGAGTAACAGCCGGGTGAATGCTTGTTGGGCTGCGGTTGTAGTCGAAAGACAATACTAATCGGCCGCCCCGACCCATGACACTCTCTTCTTTATCCCCCTCCCGTTCTTTCCCTCTTCCTGTTTAACCTAACTCATCCTATCAAGAATCCAATTGAGGTTTGTCTAATTCAATTCAATTTGCTTACGTTAACACTGCGCGATGTTATCTGTTGAGATCTTTCGGTCTGATGTGCCTTGGAGCAGCTCGAGCTCGAGCTCTTTGGTATTTGGACTTACTTTTGTCCATCCTCTCTTCCATACCGTCTAATGGGTTTATTTCGACACCGATGTAAGCATCCTTTTAATTGATTTACTTCACACAGACAGACAGACAGACAGACAGACAGACAGACAGACAGACAGACCGTATTCGCATTTAGACAGCCCAAAGTATGAACATCGGCTTCAAAAAACCGGCAACAAATGGCGTCCAAAGTAATAATCTTACACTAAACAAAACGTGAATTAGTTTAAATTTTTACTTTAGACGAAAAAGGCACAATCTCAGTAGAGACGGAACGTCAGAACTGGCCACAAAAAATATTGGGTTCCCTGCTGGCAGCATTATTGTAGGACAGAGTTTATTTCATGTGGAGGATCTCCGACCGTGCCGCACCGCGTTCACTTTAGAATTCTTCGTTTCCGAGTGCGGAGAGACAGACAGGGTAGAACTTCTGCGTCGCAGAATCTTCGCGTCAGCAGAGCCCTCTCAACTTAGTTTCGGCGGCAGCGGCTGCATGAAACAGAGGAGCGCAGCTATCGATTTCCTGTCCAATGCTTAAGACAGCCCGCAAGGGAAGTTACCGAGGCGAGATAGCTGCGTAACCCTCTTTAGAAAAGCTGGACTGCAGTTACTGTTCGCACTGTTGCAATATACTATTGGAGCACCTCGTTACCCGTGTGGCTTGGTCTGGCTTTGTTTTTCAGTGTCCTTTAACGCATAAAATATACAACTTTGTAGAATGGTAGTGCGATAATATATGTATCCAAAGAGCCAAAGGTGGAGAAACTTGCTTTATTTATCAGGATGCTATAAACATTTTATTGAAGTGTGGCGCATGGTCTTTTAGCAGCAAGCGTTGTCCGTCCATCACACAAAAAACCTCGCTCGAGCATGACGTCACCTCAAGTTGCCTAGCAATCCCTAGCACAGCTGTTTATGGCTTCGCGACCACTGCACTAGCCTAGGCATGGCTCCGCGAAGCCTCACCGGCACCCATGATGATGTGACGTCATTGCTAAACACATGGTATAAAGGCTCATGTACAGCACCGTTGTCCAGGCTTGCGCGTGGGATTGTGCACGCCAGCAGCTCGAAAAAAATACAAAGGAAACATAGCGAGTGCACTTGAGCGGCGCCTAATAAGGAGCGTAGGACGTCGGCCAGCTCGACCTTCGAGAACATTCTCCCCTAGCGTTCATGGCATTATTTTTGGCCTGCTGGTCTCCTCGCCAGTTCACGTGCGTTCGCGCCTGAAATGGGGAGCACAGACGCTCAGTTGGACTCAATCGCCGAGTTCGCGAAGCCGTTGCCGCGCGTTCTGGAATTTTATAACGCGGTGTACTTTGGGAGAGATGTGAAAGCCTCCGGGCATAACTACCCGGGCAATCATTTAGGAAGAACTTTCCGCGGTAATTTCGAAAGGTTTGTGAGGTGCAACAGCCAGGTCGCCGACGAGCCGCCAGGTCTGCGTATTCTCTAGCCTGGCACAACTAGTTCAAGCGGCGCCATTTTTATTCATCAAGAAATACCACGAACACTGTCTACAAAATCTAAATGGAGGAATTTATTATCTCAATGCCTTCAGAAAAACGCATTGTACTATTCCGTGCATGCAAGCCCGCGCGTACAGGCTTACGCGCAAAAAACACACCCAGACGGAAAACACATGGACTGTTCGTGTGTGTGTGCGTTCATGCGTTCTTCCGCGCGCGCAGCAGAGAGCGGATGGTTGGGACAAAACACGAAGTTTATTTTCAACGATCGTATTCCTGATACTTATTTGGCTAGCCCCATATGTGATCGGCTGATGTTGTCTGGCCATTACGTCATGGTTTATTGCCGTCACGTGTTTTCTGCACCCATGGCAAAATTGCAAAAAAAGACGGAAATAATATCGTAAAATATTGATCGTTCTTCTGTGTGAGCATACTAACCAAGCCGTTACTTTTGGAGAAATCTCTGTAACAAACACATATAAGAACCCTGCCTAAAATGAATGATGTTTCCAATAATTCTTCAGTTACGTCCGTCGCTCTGTGCATTGTGGTCCTTGTGGCCACGTCAAAAAAAGAAGCTAAAGCCTCACCACACTTACCCGAAGCCACACTTCGGCAATTTACGAAAAAAGCAGGGGTGCCAATTCTTTCAGCACGGTTGCAATCAACATCAAGTTACTTTTAACGAAAGCTTTGTCCGCCAACTCGTAGTGGAAACAGGCTTCCAAAATTATGCACCCCTACTTCTAACGAGGACGACAGTTGAAGGCGAAGTTTTCTCGTGATTTTCCGGACTCGCACATCACCAGGCTGAACTATTGTTTTTCTTCCTCTGCCTTCTTGTAATGGATTCTTTGGTTCACCTGTCCCACAATGCGAGTGTGAGGTACTTTGGATGTACAGACGACTTTTCTAGAATGCCCACCGCAACTATCGGGTGTGTACTCCATAAGCTTAACGTTTGCGTTTGGGGCGTACGTCGCGAATCGGCACTAGGTGCTTGAGGCTTGCTTCGACCGTGTCGAAATGGAGCATTCGGATAGAAGACGGCTTCATAAGGCAGGGGAAATACGTACAATTCCTTCCACGAGAAATTTTTTTTAGTTTACTTTTTTTTTCAGTTTTCATTTTTTTTTCACTTTACCCACACTCATTCATCATCATTGTAAGAGGAAGTTCGCTTTCCTCCAGAGACTATTGGCGTACAACTGCATCAGAAAAGAAACTAAATATTCGCTTTATAAAAAGTACCATCCAGTACTTGTTGCATAAGATATGAATTGGTCAAAGGGGCTCACGGTTCCCTATTTTGTTTTGCTGGAGATCCTAGAAAGATCGGTTAAACTTGTTTCAGAAAGTGTTTGGAAAACAACGGGATTAACACATTTCTCATAAGCCACACGTCTAACGCACTTAGAATTTAGACCTTTCCGATGGTACTTTTTCCCTCTTGCACAATAGACGAATGATGACTGTCTGGTTTGTTCGGAGGTATAAAAATGTTGTAACAAGCCCAGGAGACAAGTTTATTGTTAGGTGAAATAAAAGTTAGCGGACATAGTAAATGTGCAATCTCGTAGCTTTCTTGTACTAATACTTTTAAATCATTTTAATGGCTTCGTTCTACGATGGATATGCCTTTTTTCACCGGAGCTGTGGAATTTTATATTAAAATGGCATCCTTCTGGTTAACCATAGGTTCACCGTATCGCGTACGATGGTGACCGCGTCGCCTTTGACGGGAGCGCAAATATATTCTTATAACTATGGCAGATATAGCACAAATCGCGGCATGTATTTACGGAAAGTACTTACAAAGCCTTTCCGCAAACACACGGCCGTTTTTAACAACCACGACACTGCCAAAAGGTTAATTTTGCCAATTTTCACGAACAAACGTGCCAAACAATCAATGAATAATTTCAGAAGGAATGAATGCGTACAATCTGGCATTTTCACCTTAGAGAAAATAGCACGGAATGAGCAGGAAGATAAGGGGAGAAGCTACAGAGCCAAAAATCGCGTCTCGGAGAGCGCCGCGAGGCAGAGGATTACCTGAACCACGAAACAAGGGAATAGGAGCTTTGGCTGGAATGGGGGCTTAGGCAGAATACTAAAAGAAATGACACTTCTGCTTATGTAAAGAAACCAAAAAACGACACCAGCAACGGCTTTTCCCCTGCATCGGGGTTTAGTCGGCGGCGCTGCCTTTGCTGCGCAGTGAACTCGGGGTGTCTGGTTCTAAATATGACATCCCTTAAATAACCGTAAAGGTAGCCTACAAAAGCCTACTGGACGCATGCTGCCTTGAGCCCCTTCTACATGATATGTTGTGTCCGCGAATTCGGTAGAACGAACATTCGCACTTGCGGAGTTGTCAATGCCTGGAAATATCAACATGGCCTGCGAACGTCGCGAGTTTCGCATTTCGAATGCACATTGTTGGCAGACTTCAGTAAGTTTGCCACAAACAAAGATTGTGATTTTTAAAAATGCGTTTTATTATGCTTTTAGGTCAAGTGGTTTGGGAATGTATTGCAGTAAATATAAGTGTATTTGCGGTTTCATTTACAATCGCCAATTATTTATCAATATACGCAAGCGTAGCGGAGAGTACAGACACCGCCAGCCACCTTGGCCTCGCTTGTTGTGCATGCCTAACACATTTTGGTGTACCTCGTACGGTTCTTCTTGGGTTCTTCTGTACCTCTTTCCTGCTTTGATGTCCGCCACTTGCACGGACACCGATTAACCATTCGTTGAAAACGGCGCACGGCGTCGTGTTGTCAACGCACGTGCGTTTGTTTTGGCGCGCCCGTGCTTATGCCGCGCTTATACAAGCAATGCCATCTGGTTTCTAAGCGGTCAAATGGTAATGCCGTGACCATACCCTCCGCGATCGGATGGCGGCGGCGCGCCGCCGCCAGCCGATCGCGGAGGCCATGAACCTAACGATCACTTAGCGGTGATCCTATTGGCCACAGATCCGGCCCCTGAACCGCGTACGAGCGGAATTCGCGGGGTTTTTCGGCCGTTGCAAGCATTTGGGGCTTTGCCGCAGCAACGAATAAATGTCGTTTCGCCGCACGAGTGGCGTAGCATCAGCAAATGCGCAGGAAAATGGCACCATGTAGCACGGGCATCAGGCGTCAGTAGCTTATGCATCACCAAATAATAATGAATGCAGCTTCGCATTGGAGATATTAGTATTCCGTATTTCCATCCTAATTTTTGAGCTGTCCTTTTGAACCTAACTGGCCAGATAGCAAGTTTTAGGCTGTATTGGTTTCATGGTTGCCAGATTGCCACCGAAATGGTAGCAGGGCGATATGTAGGATGATCCCGGACTCACACGCTTTTCTGGTCTGATAATTAAATGACCGCAAGCTGAAAAACATCCACCGAAGTGAATTTTCTGTTTGTGAATATTCACTTTGCTACAATTAAACAGCCTCCCCGCACGGGGCACCTTGAGTATTCATGGTGACGGTACTGGCGATACCGCGGACCCCGAGCCCCCAAACATAAGCTGGATCCAACCGTGGCGATGTGTTTATAGGTGGAGGGTTAGAAACCACGAACGGTGGCCGTCGGAGCCCAGGTCAAGCTCCGGCGGATGGGCTCTCTGTCTGTTCACCAGGCAGAGAGCTCCTGGACCTCTCAAGCTATTAGGGTAAGGTTTGAGACGAAAGTACCCCGTCCCCTACTTTTTTCCAATGCCACATGGATAAATCAAAACCCCCCCGCAAACCCGATCGGTCCCTGAAAAGGGGCCGCACCGATGTTACGTACCCACCCCTTCCAACTCTCACTCTCCCGAAACCTGATAACTATCCCCGATTCTTGATTATCGAATCCCTTGAAAAAGACAAGCCAGTTGCCTCAATGTCCGTTTTTCTGACTACAAAATTCATAGAAGGAATAATCGGTAAACACTACAAAGCCAAAAAGCAAAGAACTGGAGAGTTGCTGGTAGAAGTCACCACCCAGCAACAGGCCACAAGCCTCCTGAGCCAGACCCGTATTGCCGATCTTGGCATCAAGGTCACGCCCCACCGCAGCCTCAACAGCTCGCAGGGCGTGATCTCCGAGTCAGATCTGGCAAACGAGACGGAAGCCGATCTTCTAGAAGGCCTGAGAAATCAGGGTGTGACGGCAGTCAGGCGGATATCCATAAGACGAGACAATAAGGAAATACCTACCAGGCACATAATTCTCACTTCTGACCGTGCAACTCTTCCAGACCATATCAATGCAGGATTCATCCGGTGCTCTGTCCGAGCGTACATCCCGAATCCGCGGCGCTGTTACAAGTGCCAGCGGTTCGGGCATGGTACCAACTAGTGTCGGGGCCAACTAACCTGCGCCAAGTGCGCGCAACAAGGTCATCACTCTGATAATTGTCCCTCTAACCAATTGCTTTGTGTGAATTGCAAAGGACCTCACGGTGCGTATTCGCGAGCCTGCGAGACATTCAAAATTGAAAAGAAAATCATCAACGTCAAAGTCACGGAAAACATCACCTTCCCGGAGGCGCGAAAGAGGTTCGCCTCTTTCCCCCTGGGGAGGTACGCCGACTCAGCTCGCCGGGGGGCGGAGCGGCGTCTAGTTTCGGCGGGGACCCAGTACCGCGAGTCGGACTTGGTCCCGCCCCCGCCCCCCCCCCCAGCGTTGCCCCAGGCAGCCCAACCAGCCTCTGCACCTCTAGCTCACCCAGCAGCGGCTGTGGTGGCAACAACTTCTGTTGGGGATGCCGCTGCATCCACTGCTTCCTCTCCACCGGCCCAAAGCACATGCAAGGGCACGGAGATGGAGACGGAGGCAGTCGCAGCGACCCCCTCCGCCGCCTCACTGCCGGTGCCATCTTTGGTGCTCCCCACGCCTTCGGCACTGGCAGCGCAGGCAAAGAACGCCTAAAAAGGGTACAACGTCAAGGGGGCCCAGTCCGCTGGGCACCCCCTTGCCTTCAGATGACGACATGGATGTCGAGCCCTTCCGGCTTCCATCGCAGCGGAAGGAACGGGCTGCGACGTCCAGGTCAGTAGAGAAGGCCAGAAAACCCCTTCCAAGAGTGCAAGCCCCGAAAGACCCTACATAAAAATTCACACTCCAGTAGCTCTGAACACATAATAATGGGAAGAGAAAATATTTTTCAATGGAACTGCAGAGGCGTTCTGAATAATCTTGACGACGTGTATGAGATTCTGCATGCCAATCAGCCAAGTGTAATGTGTGTTCAGGAAACACACCTGAATTCCAAGAACACAAATTTCTTGAATAGTTATTTGATATACAGAAAGGACAGGGATGGCTGCACGCACTCTTCTGGGGGTGTGGCCATAATTGCCCGGAAATCTTTAGCATGCCACCCTGTCACTCTGAACACTGTCGTTGAGGCTGTGGCAATTCGAACAATAATATTTAATAGATTGATAACGGTATGCTCCATATACATTCCTCCTGATGTTTCACTTTTAAGCTCTGACTTCGAGGCGCTGGTTGACCAGCTGCCCGAACCATACATCCTGACAGGCGACCTTAATGCTCACAACACTCTTTGGGGCTCTTCTCGCACGGATGCCCGAGGTCGCCTTATAGAGAAATTCCTTACATCTTCAGGAGCATGCCTTTTCAACAATAAACAGCCTACTTACCATAACATAGGACACAACACATACTCATGTCTTGACTTGGCGATTGGCTCCGCAGTTCTCTTTCCTCTTCTCGAGTGGGGTGTGGGCACTGACCCATACGGTAGTGACCACTTCCCCACCTCACTCGCATACATAGGTAAAGGCCCATGCAGTCCATCTTCCCATAATAGGTTCAATGAAGCACGAGCTAACTGGAATACATTTACAGAGACATCCAAACTACACAACACATTCATAGGACACCTACACGTCGAAGTAGCTACCCAACTTCTCACGGCGCACATCCTCGACGCCGCCGAAAAGTCCATTCCCCACGCCTCTGGTGCCCCGCGCAACCAGCGGAGGCCGTGGTGGAATGAGGCCTGTAGGCGGGCGCGAGAGGCCCAGAACAAGGCGTGGGGTATCCTGCGCAGGTACCCCACGTCGGGAAACCTTTTATTGTTCAAAAGGGCTAAGGCGATGGGAAAACGTGTGCGCCGTGAGGCAAAACGAGAGAGTTGGCGCTCATTCGTAACATCCATAAACTCTTACACTGAATCCCGCAAAGTCTGGACACGAATACGCAAACTAAAAGGACAACAGACACACAGCCTGCCCCTGGTTAGTACAACAGGGGACAAACTGGAAGACCAGGCTAACACACTCGCACAACACTTCCAACACGTGTCCAGTTCAGCACACTACACTAGCACTTTCATGAAACACAAAGAAATGGCCGAAAAGAAGCCTTTAGATGACAATGACAGGTCAGCCGCTTCTTATAACTCTGAGTTCACACTTCATGAGCTGAGGGGTGCTCTGAGAACGTCTAAACCCTCAGCTCCAGGTCCAGACAACATTACATATACAATGATACAGAACTTACACACAGACACTCTTGCAACACTTCTTCACCTTTTCAACAAGATATGGCTTTCGGGGCACATTCCAAAGTCTTGGAGGGATGCCATAGTTGTAGCATTTTTGAAAGAAGGGAAGGACCTTTCTTCTCCCGCTAGCTATCGACCCATTGCCCTGACCAGCTGCCTGTGCAAGCTTCTCGAGAAGATGATAAACCGGAGGCTTGTGTAGTTTTTGGAGTACAACGGTCTTCTTGAGAGCTGCCAGGCAGGCTTCAGGGCAGGGAGATCCACAAACGATCAACTTGTGGCACTAGAGTCATACATTAAGGATGCCTTCATTCACAAACAATTCTGTCTTACGGTGTTTTTTACATAGAGAAGGCCTATGACACCGCATGGCGTTATGGCATACTTGCTGACCTTAAGTTGTTCGGTGTCTCTGGTAACATGTTAAATACCGTTATTAGTTATTTGTCAGAGAGAACCTTTCGCGTCAGAGTTGGTTCTGCACTGTCAAAGGTACACGTGCAGGAAAATGGCGTGCCGCAAGGTGGAGTTCTAAGCTGCACTCTCTTCATAGTAAAGATGAACTCCCTTGGGAAGGCACTGCCGCCTACAATTTCTTACTCTATGTATGTAGATGACGTGCAGATATCGTTTAAATCTTGTAGTATGTCAATATGCGAACGTCAAGTCCAGCTCGGCGTCAAGAAACTTGCCAGCTGGGCAGACAAGAATGGTTTTAAATTGAATCCTGCAAAAAGCTCCTGCGTTGTGTTCTCTAGGAAGCGTGGGATCCTTCCAGACCCAGACATTACACTTAATGGCGTGTCGCTTCCTGTGAACAAGGAGCACAAGTTTTTAGGTATTGTGTTTGACCAGAAACTCACATTCATTCCACACATCAAGAAACTTAAATATAAATGTCTTAAAACAATGAATATCCTGAAGGTTCTCTCCCACAGTTCGTATGGTTCCGACAAAGAACTCCTACTACGGCTCTATACTGCTTTGGTTGGGTCTCGTTTGCACTATGGCAGTGTGGTATATGGGTCGGCGAGTAAAACAGCATTGCGAATGCTTGACCCAGTACTACACTTGGGGCTACGGCTTGCGTCGGGTGCTTTTCGCACTAGCCCTGTCGAGAGTCTATATGTTGAATGTAATAAGTGGAGCCTTGAGAACCAGCGAACGTACATGGACTTACTTTATGCTTTTAAAAATTCATCTCAGAATAACCACCCTTTTTATCCGGTCCTTAACGATACATCCACATCTGTGCTGTTTGTAAATCGCCCGTCCGTTACTCCGCCTTTTTCACTTCGAGCGAGAGAGCGAGCCTCGGATCTGAGTGCTTCGTTTTTAGACGTGTACAGGTCATCCTCTTTAAACATTTTACCGCCTTGGCAAGTTCGCCCTGTGTTCTGTGACATTTCTTTTATAAAGCTTGACAAAAATCGGGTACCGCAAGCTGCAATACTGCAGCACTTTCTTTCTTTGCAGTTCAAATACCCACTTGCTGAATTTTACAGTGACGCGTCTAAAACCTCCACTATGGTCTCCTGCGCTGCTCATGGTCCGAATTTCAATGCAGCCAGAACCATGAGCGTGCACACAACAATTTTTTCAGCAGAAGCGTACGGAATTTTACTGATTGTACGACATATCCTTGAAAAACAAATTCCCAATTCTATCATCTACACAGATTCTTTCAGTGTTGTTCGCGCATTGTCATCGCATACACCCCCCAAAAACCACATAGTTAATCTTGTATTCAACACTATCTTATCGGTGTATGCGGAGAAGCATCGGCTGCTCCTCTGCTGGGTCCCAGGACACGCTGCGATCGCTGGGAACGAGTTGGCAGACGAGAGGGCCGGTGCTGCTGCACTCAGGAACACTGTAGACATAACAAGCGTACCATATACAGACCTCAAGCCACACATAAGACAACATCTGCGCAGAACATGGCAAACACACTGGAACGAACAGGCAGGCAACAAACTACATGTAATAAAGCCACACTTGGGACGGTACACAGCTGACTCACACAACAGAAACACAGAAGTCGCTTTGGCTAGGCTACGGATGGGGCACACGCATGCAACTCACTCGTATCTGCTGACGGGATCTCCTAGACCCCAGTGCGGCAGGTGCGGAGAGGCCCTATCCGTAGTGCACATACTAATAACATGCAAGGCACTTCACACCACACGACGCAAACACTTTCCAGAAATCTACAGACAACAAATCCCACTCCACCCATCGCACTTCTTAGGCGATGAACCAATGTTTACTATCAAACGTGTTTTTAATTATCTATCAGAAGTTAAATTTCTGAATCTCATATCGTATCATGCATAATCACAACCTGGCCCTCTACACCAGCCATCCTCATTGTCTTTATTTGTTTTTACTTCTGGTGCTATTCACTTCTAGTATTGACTTTAATATGTGGTAGCTAACCATCTTTTTTTGGCGCTCTTTGCCCCAGTTGGCCTTGCGCCATTAAAATGCAACCATCATCATCATCAATTAAACAGCCTGAGTTTGCTTTATGTGCACAAACACCCGTAGCATATCGGACACACAGAAATGAACCGGTAGCTGAAACTTATATGGAAAAACATATTTCCATAAGCCCCGACTCTCCGTGCCAGCTTCCTCATGGAGGTCGACCCGCGTTCTGCGAGAAACAAAGAAACACTAATAAAAACATCATGACAGATCTCTTTTACCCCAATTTGCTTGGCCGTGATTTGCAAGTTACCTTATTGATATGGATAACCCGAAAATTTACAGGTGGCGGAGGGGGTCGCGTAACGGGGCACAGAAGCTGTCAACTTGCTGACTAAAAACCATTGCAGTCACAAATGCTTCGGGTTGAAATGTTAAATTGTGTAAAAATCAGATCAGACTCCTCGCGACTCAGTTTTTACTCAGTATGGACGAATGAAACTCTCAGTTCGTGATATTTTTACTTGCAACCACAACAAACCTAATATCGCCGGAAGCAGTCATGACGCCAAATTTGTGGGTAGTTACTTCAGAATTCAAGTATTCCTACCAACACTTGCCGCAAATACCTAACATATACTTGAAAATAGCAATTTTTTGGGTGTAAACCTTTTTTCCATCGATTGAGACACGGTATAAAGATAGCAGGGAGTCCTGGAAGAACCGTTCTGAAGCCTAAAGTCTAACAAGAAATGATTGTGTTTCTGCCCTACCATAGGAGACCTGAGCGACCGGTAGTTTCTAGGAAAATGTTATAATAACGCCATGACTAGTTCGAGCACACCACTTGAATTAAAAATGTCGGTTGATCAACGTACTTGTGCGGCGTTTTCCACTGCGCGAACGCAAATATTTTAACCAAATCACATGTCAGCTTACATTACGCTTGGGAATCGGTACCTTTCACATAGAAAGTGTTCTTTTGAAGGCACCCTGAAGCACGCTTTGAGCAGTCCAAATCAACACGCACGACGTTTAGATTGCGCTGTCCGGAATAGCTTCGCCAAATATACGTCCACGTGAAGCGGTATGCTCGCAAATTTGAATGAAAGATGCGGAAAAACCAACCTCGCTCTTCTCAGTTTCCACCATTAGGCGCGTCTTTATTTACGTTGTTACAGTGCTAGCTGTAATATTGCCTCTTGCGGATCAATATGACTGTCTATTTAGCGCATTTCCGGTGATAATCCGCGTCCGTCGGTGCTGTTAAACCCTTTCTCGGCCTGAACCTGCGCTGCAGTTTTTCCGCTTTTGTATGTGTGCTTCGAGTGCGCGCTGAGTCGGAGTGACGAACTCACTCAATACTTCACTTTCAAACACACCACTCTATAACAAGAGTATATGCCTCAAAAACTCCCTAACAGCCTGAGCACTTGCTTGCGAGCGCGCACCAATGTTTGTTTTGTTTCGCAGCATACCTGAAATAGACTACTCTGCGTTGCCAAGATAAAGAGAAAACTCCCCGGTCTCTGACATATTTAACGTTGTCCAAGATAACGTCGCGAGCCCACCACCTCTCCGGAAAAGAGCGGAAGACCTTCGTCACGCATTCCGAGCTCAAGCTAGAAGGGAACCATTATGCGCGATTATTCATCCCGCGGTGATATCGAACGGATTTGTACAATACCTTGGGAAGGGCATCCCTGGGACAAGAGACTTTATCCAAATGCATTTCGAATAGTTGGTGAGTGGTGCTGCATGGTCCATTTAAGTGAAGTCAGTGAAGTATCATATTCATTTCCCAGGAGACAGTTTACAATGCCCGATGTGAGGGGTGTGGGCGTACGTCGTACAATTCCTAACGGGGCTCCCGACCCTTAGGACTTATTAACACCAGCGCACACTTATCCGCCAAATATGGATTCAGAACGAACATCTAACATTCACAAGTATAAAATAAAAAAGTCATACTTATGTAGGCATAAGCAACACAATACATTATACGGACATACAAAAGAATGACTTAGAAATGCGCAAGTCGTAACTATAGCCGCAGAGGCTGGCACATCCTAGCTGGGTCAGCGTGGATGCATTAAAAATTACGGAGCTTTACTACACCCACACAATACAGAGTTGGTTGCGGGACGCCATGCTATTTATGTTCTTCTTGCTATGTACCTGCCTACATCAGACAAAGAGGGTATTCATGCAAAGCATTTCATGCCTTGTAGAATTTGGCAATATTGCCACTGAAACAGTAAGACGCGTATTTCCGCTGGGACTGCGAATAATATTCTTTGTGATATTCCTCGGCAGGTTACAAACGCGTATTCTGTCAGTGCATCGTGTCTTCAACAAAACTCGAACTCCACGTAGGGAAAAATTCACCCGTGCGTTTATGTTGGAACGGACGCCTCGATGGAAGAATAACTTTAAGTTCTCTAGCGTGATAAAACTAAAAGCAAATTCTTGTTGGACACGTTGCATATAAAATGCGCCTAGTTTTGGTTGAGAAACGTTGTTTTTTTAATATGATGACTTTCAGCGAAGCAGGTTTTTATTGAAAAAGGAGTTCCTCTTTCCCCGCCCAACCTCGATGATAAACGTTCCCACTGATGAAAAGCATTCCTCAGTGCGAGGTGTTTTCCCGAGCAATTATAAGAATAAACGTTGCAGCATTCTGGAAATGCGGGGCGCGCGATGCTCAGGCGCTTGATGGAGGGGGCCGGCCGTGCTTTGCTGCACGTATATCGCATTCCTGACTCCTGAAGCGTAAATACCGCTTATCGTTTAGTGGCCGGAATTAAAACGCGGTGTTCGCCTTCGCCTTCTTTTAACTTCCGCCTAGTTTGAACACCTTTTCTCATATTTCAGAGGCGCTTACTGTATCCACATTGTGAAGCACGCGCGAAACTAGAAGACAAGGAAAAAAGGAAACTAATGGTTAAACAAATGCACCCCGCATAAATTTTGTTTTCGCAAAGTTTTGCTAGTGGGTGCTGAAAAGAATTGAAACCCCCCAAGTATACATCATTCTAAAGAACCGAGGAGTCATGTGCGCAATACCTCGCGCTTGTTAGGTGGAAAATGCATGCTGCGTTCCCCAAGTGAACACGTGGCATAATACCAAGGATGGCTAGTTCCTCTGGTTTTATGGTCTGGTATATGCATTGCACGGCTTGCCTTTGTGAAAAAAGAACACGTGCGATAGAATATTTCACAACAATTCTTACGCACCACGGCACGACAGCATAAAACCTGTGTTCGCAGACTTCCGCGGTTGATATCGTGAAAAGATAGCTTGAGACCAAAAAAAAAGTTATCACACGTAAAAATATTATGCGGAAGAATTCTGATTTCTGGACCCAGTTGTATCTTGATATCATCCCATTCCTACGATCACTGGAAGCTGTATAATCTGGGCCGGCCAGTTCCTTCTTTTAGTGCTCAAGCCGTCGTTGCAATGGCAATGAAATATTTTATTGAGAGCCCCAAGAATTCAATTTGTGCGTCCATAGATAGCAATAACTCTAAAAGGGAACCAGTTCTTTTAAAATGTATTTAATAGTTTTTCTTTTTTTAAATGTCTAGTCTGCTCCTGCTTAGGTATGCAATATAACCTACCGTGCGTATTTTGTACCGCAGCGTTTTGACTCAGGGTATTTGGCGAGGTATTTGGGAATACATATCTCCAGAATATTCTGACCGGCGATGGTCGATGAGGAGGGAATCTGGAAAGTGATTGTCACTTTGTAACAATGGTCGCAATGATTTGTGGTCACAATTATATACATTATTCTGCGTACTCGAAACTGAGGAAAGATGCTTTGAAAATGTCAGATTGATGCACGCACACATTTTGATAGACTGTTAGGCAGGGTAAGTATGTCGTCGCCATGCGAATTTCTCCTAAAACAAAATTAGTGCCCTTCCATTCTGTAAAGATGGATGCTTTTCGCTGCTGCCTGCGGTCGATGGAGTGCGCCAAACAGGCCACGTTTGTTTGTAATTTGCGATGGAGCCTATTTCCTGGCCATTCAGCTCAATGAAATTAGGAAGGACTCACATTTTATTATAGCGAACAAACACGGGGCTGTCTGTTTTCCTCCCGGGTTTCAGGCATCATACTGTATGTGTAGCACACAACCAAATCCGCTCGACTAGTGAAGACACCAGCCACGTCACATTGCGGCAGTTTGACGTCCACGTGTTAGCCTCCCACCAGCACTATGGACATGTCATCAGTGAGGGAATAAAGCCTATACCTTGGCATGCACACCCCTTCCTCCCTCCATTCCACCAACGCGCACGCATAAACCGGCACCCGCTAATGCGCGCGTGCTTAAACGACAAACACACCGGCAATTAACACTTGTGAAAGAGGGTTCGGCGGTAGCTAAAAGGAACGCCGGAGCGGCGCCGTGTAAAGGGGCTTCACCGGAATAAAAACTGGAGGGGTTAGATGTATACTGGTTTGCAGTACAACCATCCCTTTTGGTCCCTGTGCATCCACATGGGAACCACGAGGAATAACCACAGGTGTAGTGTCATTGGAAGTAAGCCATGTTCCGGGGACACCGAACCGCTTTTTAAAACATTTGAACGCGAAATCTCATATTGCGCATTGAACGCACGCGATGCGGTGCTTCCGCTCCGCGTTTTGAAAATTCTTCCTCCTGTGGCCTCTGGAGACTAGTCTAGTGACCCGTCTCCGCCTTATGTTGTTAAACTACTTCAAACTACTTCGTAATCGCTGCGCCACTGTTTGCTCCCTTTTGCTGCTGCCAAGTCAAAGCGCGTGCTTCGGAGCGACTCGCTCTTAGAAAGACAGGTGTAGACTGGCGAGGCGTAAGGACCCAAACAAAGCCCCGTGGGTTACACTTCCAGACAGGGACTTCGAAAACTACCAATTTTACAATAGATTCAGCCATCCCGCCAAACGTAGTGGGGATATATGAACAAGAAGTTTATATAAGGAGAACCGTTCGAAACTACTGGAATCGCTGACATTGGTCATACATGTTCCGTTTAGTTAGCGCAAAGAAAACGGCAGCTATGCTTGAGCCAAATTATATGTATTTAACCGGCAGTCGCCGCATTCATTTATAAAGGATGCTCGTTGGGTTGGATTTTATGATAGCCAGCGAAAAAAGGCGCCGCAAAAGGAAAGAAGCGACACATTCAGAATGGCGTAGTAAGATTCCAGCATGTGCGAGAGCAGAGCTAGCACAAAAACAGCAAAACTGGCGCTCGTACTGTTCCAGGCAGGGGGCGCACGAACACTGTGAAGGCGAGAAACTTGAAGTGCTTTGGGAACACCTCTGTTCAGTTCATCACAACAGAAGTGACACAGGGAGGCGGAGAGCGTGAGAGAGAGAGAGAGAGAGAGAGAGAGTAAACGTTTATTAATACGACCCATGTCCGGGTCCGTGCTTTAGGAGGTTGAGCTGAAACGACCTCCCCCCTGGTGGTGAGCAGGTGCTGAATGACAGTTGTCCACGAAGAGGTCGTCTCGCCGAGGTGGGCAACGCAGGCCTCCCAGGAGGAATTGTGATGAGGTAGTGAGCGACGTTGCGGTGTGTGTACTCTGGGACAGGTCCAGTAAGCGTGTGGAGTGTGGCTATGAAGCCGCACAGTTGGCAATGTGGTCTGCCTGGATTGTTCTGTATTTGATGCAGAGTGTACTCGTTTGGCAGGGAGCGTGTTTGTGCTGGCCTTAGCATTGTCGTGTACGTCCTCGGAAGAGAATCAGGTGGTCTGTCCGGTTCTCTCCGGTCTGTACGGAGTGTCCTCATATACGCTCTTAGTTCCTGATGGCACACTTTCCGATCTTCTGTCAGGAAGTAGGTATCGGGCCAGGCCTGTGAAGGGTCGGAACACCAGCCCGTTGAGACTTTATCGTGGACGCCAGCATTGCCTAAGGAAGAAGAATATGCTGGGGTCCATTCTAATGGGATTGAGATATCAGGATGGCGCTGTCGATACTCAGGAAGCGCAGCTCGTATATTTAGAGGCAGTTCGTTGCGAAGGGCACGCCGCAGGGCTGCTTGTTAGTCAGAGCGAATGACAATGCTCTGTGATTGGTGGTCATGTTTAGTAATGGCTTGCGTTATGTTCAGTATTTCCGCTGTAGCCACAGAAGGGACGTCGTCGTGATGATTAACGACTAAGTTGATTAACGACTAAACCCTACTCGGGCAGGCAAGTGACGCCCACATGAGCGGTTATTTATTGATTTGTTTATTCGTTTTGTTGCTCTGAGGGAGATTCAGTCATTGCAGAAATGACGGAGTTGGAAAATACGAAAAACAATCTATTACAACCAAGAAATCGCCGAAATCAAAAACCGTTCCAGGTTATACAATCCAAAATTGCATACCCTTTCACAAAAATCTGCAGACATTTTGATAACTTCACACTGATGCGTAGCACTCTTACGTCGTTCTTCCAGAGTGAGTTGTTTACAGCATGTATGGCTAGGAATAGCGAGGGTCTGGCGATGGATCTGGCTATGGCTATGAATAGCTATGCCGACAAATATGACTGTGAATAGCGAGAGACGTTGAGTTATTTTATTCTATCAGCTCTGCTGTATTTCTTTTCATAGATGATGAAAACGTATACCATTAGAGCTATGGAATGCCTTTACTTCGCCGAATTTGTTTTTATTTTGCGAAGATGCAAGGCGCAATGCAGTATTGGCTCATTTGAGCTATTTATTTTCGTATTGTTAATGCTCTTTCTCAAAGTGTTTTCATTTATTCTTCGGCATTTGGACGAGGCGTACAATACGGATATCTTATCTTGTTGTTTCATTTTTGTGAAAATTATATTTATTCATATTTTTGATTTGTTGCTTTTGCAAAATTCCGTCCCAAGAATTATCTGCACCGACGCTGCTATAACGTGTAAAGAAGTTGCTTCTTCCAAACCTGTAATATTTTGGTAAACTGGTTGCACGGACGTTGCAATCGCCGAAGAATGTCACATTAAACGTTTTGTTTTTCTGGCGACTCATTCCAGTGACGTGAACCATGAGCTTCGCGGGTCCTCAACCGGGGCGAGGGGGCTCATCGACGCACTCGCGGCTGATGTAACCCTTTAAGATGACAAATCGGAGAAGTGAGATGACAGCTGGCGTAACGACGCAGGCGTCACCACCCACCCTGCTGCCGCGGGGTATCGAGACGACGTCGCAATGTACCGCGCTCTCAGCGTGAGCGTGCGCCATCTTCTTATGCCCACTTTCCAACCGCTGAGCGAAGTTTATAGTGAGTGGCAATTAGCTAGGGTTTTTGGTTCGGTTTATTGGAAAACGAGGCACGGTTTTAGAAAGATGTATTAATTTAGGAAAAGCTTTCTCCCTGTTCAGATCCTCTCTTTAGAGGTGCCTGCCCCAGCAAGTAACACGCCAGCAGCGCGCCCTAAGAAAATCAGCATCGACCTCAATCGATCGTTCGGTCTCGCTTCCGTACGTTTTCCCGGATGAAGCGGATAGAGACACTGAAGGCTTATGTGATGACCACTTCCGACAGAGCGCTTCCTCTCCACTATAGACTTTTTTGCCCCTAAGGAACTGTATTGTTTGCCAGCGATGGCTTGTGAAGAGATGCAGGCGTCATAGTTCTGTTTGGGGGGGGGGGGGTGTCATTGCACCCCACTTGAAGCTTTCATCTTAACAAAAACTGCAAAAATTAGCATGGGGCCTTTATGTGCAGACAATTAGCTTTTTACACGTAGCAGTATAGACGACTGGTTCTGCTTTGGACGACTAGCAGTATAGACGACCAGGTGTTTTTTTTATACGCCAGACATTCCATCAGTTATCCCCCTTGTTGAATCAGTCCGTTGAAATTACGATAATTTAAACGCGTGCCAGATTTCACACTACACATTTATTACACGAATTCTATTCTTTCTTTTACTAGTACTAATGATACAACCACTAGTACGACTACTTTTATTATTACGCTGGTAGGAATATACTACAAACTATCCACACGAAGATGAGGGAGTTAAAACCGCGAGAAAATATGAGCCAAGTAAAATTATGCGGATAGGAACCTAGAACGTACTGTTGAATTTAGGAGAGTTGCATATTACCCAGAAAAACACACTGCGAACAAGGAACCTGCAAAAAAAATTACAGTGGCCTCCGTGCAACTTTGAACGCTATACGGAATGAGAAAATTAAGCTCAAACGTTTTTTTTTAATTTACGTGCTTCGACTTACGTGAAGACTACCTATAAAAAGGTTTTGCGCCCAAGGGTACACAGAATTAGGTAGTAAATTATTGATGTCGGTGGCGTAAATAACTAAAATTGGATATTTACCTTTTTAGTGGCTGCGGTACCAGGCAGTTTGTATTGAAAAGCCAGACGCAATCATGTTTCGGCGCAGTTTCATTGGACAGAGTTCCTATAGCGCATGCGTACTTCGAGGTGTCTATCTGCGAAGCTTAATTGTCGTTAGCATGATTACGCATGTCAGACAATCGCCTCCTGTATTTTTACAATGCCAAACTCATCGCGCGCATTCCAATGCGAGTGACTGGTACGCCTGCAGTGCCTAGATTTCGCAAGGTGGGGCCCCGAGCTGAACCGGGAGCACGCAACCGTAACTAATTTACAGAATGGCTTGTGCCTGGTTGCCAAGGCAACCTATGTTTGAGATCACCGAAGGAGGAGGCGCCCCCGCCAGCGTCAGAAAATTCAGGCTCGCGGCGGAGCACGTTTTGCCAACGTTGCCGCATTCCACCACGCGTCGCACCGGGATGAACCGGTCACGTGACTAAAGCGCTGGGAAGGCTACAGATTGGCGGAGAGGGGCTTGAGTAGAACCAGAGGGCTTGGTTGGCCGGTCCGGGCTGATGCGTTTGGCATTGGTTAGACACTGAATACTGACGCAAAGCTCCACTATTCCGCTCGGCGTTTCGATAGCCATTCCGAGTACTGCAGATTGTGATAACGGCAGCCACGCCTGGAAGGGAGCCAGTTATCACTTTTGCCAATGCCTCCACTCCGTTGTAAAACTTAACACCTTGCACAGGACGTACGTCACAAAAGAAAGCAGCTTTGCGCCGGTACTTACTGTATTGCATGCGTAATCATGCGAACGGAAATTAAACTTCGCAGTTTAATGTATCGGAGTGCGGATGCGCTAGAACAATTCTACTAAACAAAACTGTGTTGAAACGGGATTGCGCCCTTCTTTTTATTACAAACATGCCTGCCTACAGCAGCCACTAAAATTATTATAGAAGTTTAGTAGTTAGCCCACCGACATCAATAATTACCGCCTAATTCGGTGTCCTCCTGGGTGCATAGCGTCACATTAGAGGTTGGCTTTACGTAAATCTGCGCAGTGAATGAAAAAAAAACCTATCGAGTTGACTTCGATCATCCTGTATCTACATTGCTATGCACGCGACTTTTATGTAAGTTGCATAGGGAAAAATGTTCCACTTCTGTCCTTCGTAGGCGATCGTGCAAAAACAAAGGTATTTCAGTTGCGGTCAATTTAGAACCCCAGATTGTTGTCGAAGCTCGTCCTGGTTCAAGGTATCCTGCCACCGCAGTCACATGGCATTGCACACCGTGACAGGTGCTTCGAAAAGATCGACGCTGCACATGGTCGGGACCAATCTGGATCTCTCGCGCTTCCAAGCCGAAGTCAATCCCATTTAGCAGCAGAGGTAGACGTTTCTTATATGCAAAGTCTTGGGGGTGGTCTTTTGGCTGGGCCGTTGCCACGGAAGCTGGCGTTGCTAGGCCGCAAATAAATACACCCTAATATAAATTGAGTAAAAAGTCTTGAATTAAGGCATTATTAAATCTAATAAATGAAAAAGCAATTCAGTCCTTCGTTATAGGCGTTTTAGGGGCTGCGGTGCCCTCTCTGGACTACTTTCGGTATCAATGCCAGGCTGATACTGAAACTAGTTAAGAGAGGGCACCACAGCCGCTCTGGGGAATCACTGCTCCGCAATCGGCAGCTTTCAAGTTGAGTCGAGCTGCTTTTGTTTATTCGTGTAATTTTGTGAGCGAGAAGATTGTGAAGATGGGCCCAAATCCCACAATAGGTCAAGCCCTTTCAGCTTATTCCCATTCGCACCTGATGAAAACACATACCCCTAATTTAACCTTCTACGCGCGGTATACCAAACAATATACTCTCCAAACAAATGCCGACAATGCGGCCGCAAAAATGCGACACTCTGTATGGTGACATGGCCTTTTCAGGGAGTGAAGGATCCCCACTCTAACTAATTGAATCAGCGAACCGTCGAGAGCCTTTTTATCCAGATAAGCTTTGGAAGGGCAGCGCAGAACTGTCAAAGGAGCCCAGAAGGTAGCCAGACCTTCACGGAACTGTAAAGATGGCCATTTCAGCCCAGAAACCAGTCGTATGCATATTGCCACTTATGAGTTTTTCTTCTTCTCTTTAAAATCAGCAAATATATATAGTAAGCCCAGAAGTTGGGGCTATCCAGAACGATTGAAAAGGTTCTATTTGCTCTTTCGGCAACACTTTTAAGTGAAAACAAACGCATACTAAATAATGTCTAGCTCTCTGCACAGGCGATACCGTCAGGTGAAAACGTAAGCGACTCATGTAGAACGCACCGTTACCAAATTTTTTTTCTGCCGGATCATATGTATCAGCTAGACACTTGCCTAGGTGCTGTAATATTTCATCGCTCTAGCGCGAGCCTGAAAACTAGTCATAAGCTACTCGATTTATGACTGGAGGACGTTTTATGGTATTTCTTTTCATTTGCGCCCTTTTTTGTTTATGTTAGTATGACACACTGCTCATAAAAGTAGAGCACCCACGCTGACAGCGATATAAATATATATTTGAATAGGGAAACAAATGAGGATAACAAAATGTCTCCAGGCAATAAAGGAATAATTCTGGGTCGCTAATAAAAATAGGAGGGGTGGGAACCAGGAGAGAGTATTACTTGGTGCAATATGTTCCATTCGACTGGTAACATGACGAAACTTGGTTGGGGAGTGCTCCCATAGAGCGGGCGAGCACGGGTGCCTACCGTGATGCTGCAATATTCGGTGCCTACTGTGATGACACGGTTTCCGCCACGTTTCAGGCGAGTGGCCTAATGTTCGAAAAGATCCTCAAAGACGGAATATTCGCTGGAGGTCACAGAAAAAGCAAACCATTATTTGTTTGCATAAAGTGAACAGCCGAGAGGAGAATTTCATTAAAAACATAAATGTGGAACAGGAACCCCACTATGGGCCGCCCTTTCCCAGGCGCTTTTTATGCTGGGGCACGCATTTCTATGAAGTGCCCCGCTACGTTTCCAGCATGGCCCCTTCCGGTAGGTTTCGTGTAGTGGAAAGGTATTTATTAAAGCAATGCGCCCAAATTAGAGTAACACTGGCCGAGAGTACAAGAGTAATACGTGGTAAAAAGTTTTATTACATGAGCTAATCAAAAGCTTTCATGATGTTTATTTGCGCTCCTGTTTCATTTGCATTGACATTCAGACAGCAGATGTTTTGCACTTATTGGCGAGGATTATGGAGGATAGAGAAAGCCATCCTTCAATACACCGTTTGGTTGTTGTGATTTGGGAGGTTGCAGCCTAACAACCAACTTCATATCTTCGTTGGAGCAAAGTGGGCGGTTGACGTTCGAGTAGCAGTTTCGGTGTCACGAATGGTCGCTCGCTGTGGTACTCTTCGTTATATGGGTCCTGCTCACATTGATCTTGAGCGGTTTTAGATGTTGTATTACAAGAAATATTCCATACAAAAATGACAACAAATTTATAAAAATGAAATTTAGGTTAATTCAGTAGCGAAGTGGAATAATTGCATGCACTCGTGGGCACATATTCACACACACGCACTTTTGCGCGCACACGACCACGCGTGCGCACAGGCACGCACGCACGCACGCAGGTAAGCGCGTAAACAAACAAAACGCACGCGCACACCAGCGAGCACACGAACACTTCCGCCCGCTCTCGCGAGCTACCGCTTGCAGTCGTGGTCACAAAGTGTGGGAAATAGATGGTTATGCGTCTGTTTTGCCGTAGTGCTACGTCTGTTTGATTATAGCTGCCTGACCAATGAAGAGTTAAAGGTCAGTGTGTTTAAAGCTCGGAAAGAAAATTGTGATATCAGTATAATACTTTTGTGTTCCTAACGTTAGTCGGCAAAATTTTGAAAATAATGCGGAACTTTTGCAACTCCGAGGTTGGTACCACAAGTTTTTACTGCGCGCTTTCCGATTGTGTGTATCCCTCGGTCATGTGTATAATAAACGAAGACCACTTGCATTCATTTTTCACGACACACAGCGAACAGGTTCCAGGCATCAGTGTTAGAAATTTCAAATAACGTTGTTACGATGTTTTCTTTTATCTTTCTTCGGTGTGTATTGCCCCGCCGGCATGGGCGTTTTGGATTTTCCCATCTAAGCTTATGTTTGGCAATGTTATTTTATCGCGACTGTTCTCTTTGAAACGCACCCCGGACTCTAATCCACAGAGTCCGTGAAACCTCGAAGCTGTCCACCATCAGCCCCAAATGCCTGCCGTCTTCCTCTGCAACTGACAGCTCCTCGCCGGCTTGCCGAGGACTGTCTGTCTTAGGCTCAGTGGAACAAGTCGTCGACATATTCGGGAAGAACAGCGTCTCCCTCCTTTCTCGGATTAAGCTATGTTCTATACCTGGCGCTTCAGGACCAAGCGCTGGACGGTTCGCAATCGGATTAGAGCCGCTTCATCTAGCTGTCGTTCCAGACGAAAGACTATCTTTGTTATTCTTCGTCTGTTTGTTTGCAGAAAACCACCCGTGTTGCATTCTCATTGATTCTCACGGGTGTTCTGTTTGTCTCCGTATAAAATCCTAGAACTGATCCATGACAGATTGCAACGCAGTTTCAATATTTCGAGATGTGTAGCAGTTGATGTGTCTTGCACTGGGTATATCGTTTTTACAACTAGCCATTTTAACTAGTCTCCTACTTGGAAGTGTAGTCGGATGATATTGTAACGGAGTGGAGTTGTTGCATCTGAGTATTAAAAATAAACAATTGGTCCTAACACGCTTTTAAGGTATTGGTCAGTAATATGTGTTTTCTGAGATTATACCCTTGAATTATAAAAACAAGGAGAGCAACCGGAATGGGTACAAAGCTGCACTACAACAAACAGGAGGATCGAAAGCACGGGAAGACTTCACTTACGCTGTGTTGTGCTTGCTTAACCTTCCATTAGAAAGTGTGCCTTTATATGTTAAATCACCGCTTTTGTTCGTAAGTATGGTGCAATCACAAGGATTTTTGTTAAACCATCCCCACAGGATGTACGGACAGGGTAGGAGGAAAATAGCGCAAATGATACACCGGTAATGGAAACTGCCAGAGTACTGTTCCTTGTAATGTAATGACGAATATTTTGAAAACACGTCAGAAATATTTAAACCCAAGTACGCTGAAGTTGCAAAAAAAACGGCGAATATTACCCTTAACTGCAGGCATTCGTCGGTTTATTTCCATCTGAGGACATGTTATACCCATATCTGCGACAAAAAAGATAGCTAAGTATGCACGCCAAAAAGTCCCTAAAGTGTATTTTCTTCTGCTGTATACACCTGCTGTTGGGTATAAAAGATCACGCAAAAACCCGAGGAAGCTCGAGATGAGTTTGGCTGATAAGTTTTTTTGTAGCATGAGCTACACTGGCCGAGGTTGAGTATTTTCGCGAGGCTCCTGGAGAGCCCTGCTGCGCATGTGCGAGGAGCAGTGATGTCACACGGCGCACCGAACAGAACGTTGCTCGCTGCACAGTGTCTCTCACACACCCCACGCGCCAAGCGTCTTCGCAGACCTCCATTCCGCAGAAGAAACAGTAAGGCAGTCACTGACCAAGTCAAAAAAAAAATATCATTACAATATCATTTTTTTTACTTGGTCAGTGACTGCCTTACTGTTTCTTCAAACAATGCCTGGCCAGACGAACTTTCGTCGAACCCTTGACTACCTCCGTTCCGCACGTGGCGGCCCGGTCCAGTTGATGGCGATGCGAGAGGTGGCGGGGTGTGGAACCGATGGCTCGTGCGTTGCAGCAACACCGGCGTGCGCCTGCGCAACCATATTTGCTCTGGGGCGACTGGTGGCGCTGCGCCGGAGCCTCTTGATAAATTTACATGTGTCCCATAATGCGTATTCCGTGAGTGGTCATTGAGCAGCAGTAAGCATGATACTCTAGCTAATCCTAGACAACCAGGAAAGCTACGAATAACCAGCTGAACCTTAGATCACGCTACATATATCCTGGGAAAGCCGACTAAGCCACTGCAAATTTTTGTTTGTGGTTTACAGTCTTAAGTTCTGAGCTCTGCCTAAATTTTGGTACCCGCTGCGCATGACGATAGGAGTCCAAAATCAAGTTTAGAGACTCATTACCGGATACCTTCGCTTCGCTATACGCTTTTCTCAGTGTATAGGACCAGAGAGTGGTTGTCTAGTCAGCTAGCAGCATTACAATAGTTTTGTATGCCATACGTGTTGCTTCTTTCGTCACCACCTTGTGGGTCCTCCCAAATATTCACCATATACTTAATCCCTACCATAAATACAGTGCACTCTTTTTTCTAGTTTATTCTACGTGTATATTTAAATTGGGGTACTGAAACTTTGCAACTCCTTCAAGGCAGTATTATTGGTTTGGAAAGAAAGCTTAAAATGCCCCTTTTTCGAGAAAGTCAACAAACACAATATTCTCCTCAATACTGTAAATTTGCAATGTTTTGCATGTGGGAATAATTACATTTCAGGTCGCTAAGAGCTATTCCTTCGTCATCGCTGGATTTCGTTTGTGAAAGCTACACTATAGCTTGTACCAGGATTCATAAATATCTCATGTTGTCATGTCATACCTGCCAAAAAAACAATGCGCCTCTCACAAATTGGGGGGGATAGCACGCAACCTTATCTCAAGATTTAGTCACGTTATCGACTGGCCTAGTTGATATGTCATTATTTACAGCTGAGCGCAAGAAATAGACACTGACCAGAAAAGACACATCACAACAGCGCTACATCAAATACAGCTTATTCAAAGTGCACACTCACTCCTAAACACGCTAATAACCGATAAAACAGGAAAATAGCAAATAAAACAACAAAAAGTGACGTGAAGTTACACGAGATAAAATTTGGCACCCTACGACACACCCGTCAACAATGCGTGCGCCAGCAACCGCAATTATATTCTTTCTTTGGCTGAAAGGTGCAAAGATGGCAAGCTGATAAACTTGTCATGCACTGTCTGAATACTCACTGCTTCCATTATTTCCCCAGTGCGACTATCAGTCACTCGACTGACAGCACTTCACTCTTCTTTGGAGTACCTTTATTAAAATGGTTCCTGTCTTTGTGTCAAATACTGACGAGTGACTTTCCCAGTGAGTTTGTAGCTGGGTAAAACTTCCCGAGCATCGGCTTCGCGGCCGGGGACTGCTCGGACACGCAGGCTAGCCCGATCATTTAGGCTGGGGCCGCCCTTCAGCACCTGATCGCGTCAACGGCTGGGATCGCTTTCGTCATCGGGCTCAGACCGTGGAGGCCGTACGGCTTACCAACAGGATTTGATTAGCCTAACAACCGCCCCAGATTACATAGGTGAAGCCCCCGAGGTCTAAAGGCCTCGGGAAAACCGACGGTGTGTATATCAAGGGACGTCGGTGTTGGCTTCACTATCTTCAATCCGTGGGGCGTTCCCAGGGTAGGCCTTGCGATCTCCCTCTCATTTCCGATTTCTCCCGAGGGCATAACCCCCGGGCACTCCCCCAAACGTCTTTATCCATCAGGGGTGTGTGAATATCGGAACCCCATGCCTCGCGGGGAGGTCCGCACTTTTCGCAAATTCTCAAACCTGGCATCGGCATCGTCGAAGGAGGCCACCAACCCACTCGCCAATCCACAGAGTAATTGATCATCCTGCTGCCATTCTGACCCTTAGAAGAACTAGTGGCCAGGTGGTCTGAGCCCTCTGGGCAGAAGGGGTTGACAGTCGCGCTCATTTGCCGGCGTTCTAGAAAAAGTTCCTGTGTTTTGGCAGCCACCCCTTTCCATAGTGGCGATTTCCCGTGCAAGCCGGGTGAACATCCCCAGCGTTGTAGTTCCACACAAGGGCCGAGCATCAGGCCGGGGAGTTGCTTGTTGGTGCCGGTAGGTACCCGGTGCAACCAAGGCACACGAATGCACATGGTGCCTTCCACAGCCATGGTGGATGCTCAATTCGCAACCGCCTGTGGCAGGACATGCCGCCAGACTCTTTCACCCCCGGCCATGGCGGAACGTGGCATGATGGCTGGGGGGCCCCGCCAGAGGGACCCCTCGAGAGACCAAGAGGGGGCCCCTCGCAAGGGTAAAGGCAGCTTTCGAGATGTGAAATCCCCTTTCAAGGGTCCGCACTCGACCAGGGACGCCTGTACCCGTTAAAGAAACCGGTGGCTGCCCGGCGGTACCACGATTCCAGCACCTCCCGTATAGTAGGCGAGTGCGGTACCTCTTGAGCCATCGCTGCGGTTGACACTGCCCAATCTCACCGCTTTTTACCACAAAGACACATGTTAGGAGGCTGTCCTGCCGTCATTAATTATGCCTAGCTCTCCGTTTACGCCAATGCAGAAACCGATACGCCTACACCCGAAGGACGCTGCTAAATCCCTGTTTTCTATAGAATGAAAAGTGGGCAATTTGGAGGTCAGGATCGCCTACAGTAGATGGTATGCCCCCCAGAATCCTTCTTGCACTGGGAAGCCTTGGCTAGTCGTGCGGCATTCGCCTGCTGGCATGGGTGTCTGACGGATGTCAGCTAGGAATTTTAGTCATTGTTGCAGCCGCATCTGGGGTTTTGGACAGAAAGCATCGTCGTAGGAGAATTACGAGTGTGTGCTAAGTGTAAAACAATGCAGTGGTAAGGCTGGTTCGTGCTTGCTGCGGGTTGGTAACGGTTCTCTTGCATCTGCAAAAATGTCACTGAGCTAAAAGTATTTTGGTACACAACAGTGTGTGAGACTAAACGCTGGCAATAATATTGCACAACGAAAAACGGCAAAATAAGAGGACATCTGCGCGCCACCAAGTGAACGCAACGTACAACGCAACTGGTCATCACCAAGGCAGTAGAGCGGGCATCGAGCTTGACCACGGCAGAGGGCACACTTTTAACTGAATTCCCAAGGGCGGCATGATAGCTGTCGCTTTGATGGAACTCTCGCAACGGTTTGCTGTTCTGTGGAGATCTTTTTGTGCGCCGTGGAGAATTGCCATGTTAATTGGGATCGTGACGATACATCTCCGTAATAAATGACAGTCACTTTGGCAGTCACATATGCTTTCATTTTATGAAAACCAAATAACCAGTCCGTAATTCCATTACAAAGATTACTCATTCCTTTTTTGTATCACGAGACATGGCTCTAACAATGTTACCTTCGGAAATATTATCACAGACGAACGTTCAATAATGAATAAGGGAGTGTGGTAAAGAATATTCCTCGCAGCTAAGTCAAAGCGCTCTACAGCCGTATTAAAAGGGTTCGTAAAAAGGACCATCAATGTGGCGCTTTCGAGTGACAGACAGAAAGAGAAAGAAAGAACTTTATTTTGGAACCGTTGGGTCAACAACGAATGGTGACCAGCACTTGGAGGGCGCCGGTGATCTGGGCTTCTCGTTCACCGAGTCCTTGCTGGACGGGCGGATCCTAGATGCCTAACGCCGCCTCCCAGTGGTCCACGCAAGAGATGAGAAGGAATGAGTTTAAAAGGGCATTGCCAAATGATATGAGCAACTGTTTTGTGGGCTCCACAGTTGGGGAATTGGGGAGAGAGAAATACAGATGGATAAATTGCGTGTAGTCTGGCGCCACAGGGCGCAAGTACCGTTCCTCGGTGATAGAGAGTGGAATGGGGTGGACGGTAGCGCCGGCGAGAGGGGCGGTACTGGCAGGTAATTTCCTGGAAAGCCAGAAGGCTGTCGCGGGTTGATTGGGCTCCACGGAAGGGGTGCGATCTGGCCCAGATCGGTGGGTTAGCTCTCGAACTACAAGGTTATCTGCTTCAATTCCTTGAAGCCCCGCCTGGGCAGGAGTCCAAATCAACTCCGCGTGGGAAGTGGGAGGATTTTGAAGGATAATTTTGAGAGCCTGCGGGGAAATAATCCCCCCTGCGAAATTTCGAGTGGGCGTTTTCGAATCGGAGGTAACAAATTTTGAGGGAGGCCGATGAGTGAGCGCTATCATGATTGCCGCCTCTTCCGCACTGGCAGGGGAGCGCGTTCAGATATTGAGCGAGTGGTGAGAGGTTGTTTTTGGATCAAAGATGGCGGTGACTGCGTAGGCTTTGTGACGGGTATAAGTAGCGGCGTCCACATAGGCGGTGGACTGGCCCATGGGGTATTGGCGGGCTAGGACGCGTGGACAATGTTCACGGCGTGTAAAATATGGCTCCGGGTGCATACTGCAGGGAATCGGCCGCACAAGCAGGTGATTGTGCAAGTCGGGATCAATGTATACAAGAAACAAAGCAAAAGAAAAGTCCATAAAAGGAAGTATAGAGGGACAGCCGTTTCACGGCAGGTTGTTAAACTGTTCTTTGTAATCGGTCCCGCAGAAACCTTTGTTGCTATCTCCATCTTTTGCATTGCGTCTCCTAAGGTTAATAATATCATGCACATATACTGCAGTTCTAAGCAGGGAGAAACATCTCTCAGTGGTGACCGTGTATGTACACGGAGTATATAGAGTTAAGCTTCAGCAATGCTGGATAAGCCGAGAAAATAAGAAATTCGGATGTTTACAGCTTTAGCCAAAATAGCCCTGCAAAGGTTTGTACTGCATTTGTTTTATTTGTTGTGTTGGTGAATTTATATACACGCCGTTGTGTTTTAGATGCATCGACGAACAGCAGTTCCAGAGCAGGTTTGATCAGAAGTGCCAGGTCACATGGACAGCATGACGCATGGAGGGACGAAATGCGGCATTTCAAGTAGTGCTGTCATATTGGATAAGGCTGTAGCTTCTCAGTATACGAAAACAGGAATGACGGCAGTAATTAAGCAACTGCTTCCGCCGTGCCATAGGTCAACCAGTGGCCTTGAACTGTAGACAGGTCGACACTTGGATGTCATATATCCTTAGACGCGTAAAAAAACATTCACCAACTCTCAAGTACAATCACGTACGTACCATTATTCCACTTTAAACGGTGCACCAAACAGTGTGTAACAAAAAGACGCTTCAGCACTTTAATAGGAATGCACTCACCGTGCTTACACCTACACAGATTTTCTGACAAAATGATTTAAATTACCTGACTGATCCTTTTGCGCTCTTCCTACTGGACATGAATCCTCTTACTACGTAAATGTTCGGAGGAAGAAAGTTGGTATCCAGTATTTTCTAACGGTAAAATGTAGTTGTAGATTTGTAAATTAGGTTGTAACACAGTTAGCCCAGTGCCTGGGCATAAAAAGTTTCTACACTCGGTAATTGCGCCGTTTACACCGACTACAAGTTTATGCCCTTCGCCTACATTTTGCAACTGCAATGAAGTTTATTTTGTTTGCCGAACAAACAATTTTGTGATACGAGTGTCGTTGCTGAAAGAGACATTCGCACTTGTATCCTGGAAAAGTATTAGCATGCGTTTGGGTTTTGAAACAGAATGGTTTGCATTTTTTCTTACAGCATCCCTGATGACTAGACACTGCAACGTTAAGCGAAATGGCTCTTTTTTTTCTAGACTCCGTATTCAGCCTACCTAATATCGAAACACGAACACAAACAATGGAACATTTTACACCATCGTTTATTTTGAAAATAAGTGCCTACTTTAATACCCATAGCGATATGCGGTTTTTAGCGCAGAAAAATAGCTTTTTTGGTTATATTCTGATGGGTTCGTTTTTATTTGGTTATCTGGCTGATATCGCTTTGCCCATTCCTCCAACGAGGACAAAGATGTGTGTAGAAAGTAGCCTGGCTCGGGATCTAACATTACTGACATCGTGTAAATACGTCAATAACATTATGCAATTGCTCCTGTGATTTCTTCGGCCGCTACATCAGAATATATACTTTTTTGTAATTTTTTAGAGGCGTTCTCATAATTGCGTTGCCGGTTTAGAAACCTGCAAGTCGGCATTTGTCACGCCGCTTGTGAGCAGTATCCGCGCGCCGAGCCAAACGTGTCGAGACGCGGTAACCCGTATATGAGCAACCATCACCGTGATCTGACATTACCCAGATGGTTAGGCTTCCAGACGAACCAAGATAAGCTTAACGTCACGCCTGTCCGCCATACCTCATTCGTGTTAAGTTCTCAGGTCGCGCTGAGTCCGTGGATCAACGCCGAAAACTTTTGCCCACATTCCTCAACTATTTCTGACGCAATACGAAAGCTGGCACATTGGAAATGAACGCGACACAGCCGCAAACGGGCATCTCAGGGTCAGACTCCTACCGGGAGAAAAGAACATGGGTGCATCGCCCGCCGCCACAACGCAGCACGTATAGCACGAAGGTCTGTCGTTTCACTCCTGGTGGGTCTGTGATCGTGGCGTCTATATTGTTTATTAGAACGAACAAGGAAGGAAATACGGGGTTTATGGACTTCGGCACTTTTCAGATTTTCTGGTCGCGACAGCCGCCGTTTTCCGTGCCGGTTAAGTTGTCAGGGTCATTTGCATACAATCTAGCATGTTTTATAATGTTCTTAACCGGTACATAGTGCATGGTTACTGAATGCCACATGTTATTCCCAGATGTTTCTTCGGTCATTCACTGCTGCAGAATATATTGACTCCGTTTTCTCGTTCGAAATTATTGCACTTTATTGCACTATCCATGGGTTCGTCGTTGTTTGTGAAGATGTTAAAATTTCATTCTGTTCTGTCAAGTAATACATACCTGCAGCAAGAAGGCGTTCTTCGGGGCGCGTTCGTGTCTTACAGGAGAAGTTACCAATAGTGCTTCTTCCACGAGAGCCTATTGTTACCTCCTGACGAACTTGGGTAAGGCGGGAAAACTGCTGCAACGAACACCTGGGTGAATAACAGCTTTGCAGCCGACCAGCGAATCGCAGCCGACTATTCTCCGCACGTTATTTTGAACCTATCTTAGTACATTCATTTGCCCATTGCATATTCTTAGCAGAAAGGTTAAGCAGCTGAAAATGTGTGCGCCATTCTGCCTTAATATTGTGAGCTCATTTAGATGGTCCACGATAGGTCCGCCGCCATAGCCGAAAAAGGGGCTGCTAAGAGAGCTATTGCGAAGTTAAAATCTTGCTTAGAAGAAAACCCCTGAATTCTGTTCTATAAAAAACTGGAAAATGTTTCGTGCGGAAACTATTGCATCATTGCAGACTGAATAAAATCTTCGGGCGTATTGAAGTACACGCATGCCCAGCGAACTTCAGCGGACATTCAGTGTTTTCTTCGACGATGGTCGGTCTCTGGGTTTTTTAACCCGAAAATGTTGTTCTGGGTATGTGCCTGTCACTCTTCCACACTTTAGTTGCCCGTAAAACAGACACTGAGATGGTACTGTTTGTTATGGCTTTATGACCTTTTTCTATGTGGTGAACCAGCCTACCTTTCATCCAAATCTGTTCAAATGGGGATACTTGTCTGACGTATTTATACCAAGAATATAAAAGTGTTTCTCCACAGTAAAAAAATTGTCGGCCGCTTTTATCAGCAAAAAATGCAGCAGCTCACACCAACGCGTGATACTTGAAGGTAGCGAAGCCGTACGGAACCTTCTCGACCGTCACCACTGTAAGTACACGATGGCAGCCTACTCACTTTTTCTTCGATGTTGCAACGACTTTTACTCGATCATTGTTGCTATAGGTGTAAGTTCTAGGAGACGCAAACGCCTTCCGCAACACCGCAAAGGCAGAAGATTGTAGGACTAATCTGCTTCGTCACGCATCGGCGTTCGCTGAAAACGACTCTCATGAGAACTGCGAGCTTCTCCCACAGCACAATGTTCTGCATCACAGCATTATGCAAGACATCCCACACAGCACATTAGTAGTAGCAACTCAAACGCCTGATCAAGAGGCGACATTTCTCACCTTTACCAGAGCTTCCAATGGTGTTAATAAAAGTTAGCTGAAACGCGGTTGGAAGACCAGTACATGGTTACAGAAAAATGTAAGGTCCAGTTACGAGGAGTTGCTTCATCTCAAGAGGCCTCATGTTAACAAGAGCCCAATGTTACTAAGCAATATCGTTCTACAATTTCAAGCATCAGCAAGGGAGGAGTTAAAAGGCGAAGGAAGAAAAAAGAAGCAATTCTACCCAGGCATACAAGACGATAAGTGCAAACATTGCAAGCAGAGAGCGGATTTAAAACGCATCATCAGGTCCTGCTCCAAAATAGGTAAAACTGTTCAGAGAACACTCATAAACACACCTGAGCAGTGAGAGGCAGCCTTGCTCAGCTCAGAAGCTGACATCCATCTACAAATAGTCCGGATGGCTGAAGCTGCCGCCAGGGACCAAGGGCTCCTGGCTGATGGCTGAGGGGGAATCGGCGGGGACTCCAACCTCTTCTACTCCCGACGCCTTACCGGGCAACCATAAAAGTTTTTTCGCTCTCTCTTTCTCACGGCTTAGGGTAGTTTTTGATGTTTTAGAATTATTTTTGTGCTCGTTAGTCATGATATGTTAGTTTAGTTAAGGGTACCTTGCCTTACGTTATGTGGGGTGATGCAGTGCCAGGCGGGCATTTTTTTACAAAACGCGGGTGGACGTCGATAAAGTGGAGTCTTTATAGTATCGCGGACGGTAATATAGACACAGCTTTCAATTTTTTACTCCACGCGGTCGCTGCAACCTTGGCCAGTCTCCTTAACTTGGTATGCTTGCCTTGACAAACGTACGCCGGGGACGCTAGGCGTCAACGCGGGGTAACCATTTTCTTGGTTTTTTAACCTCCGAGCGGTCGCTGCGTGTACGCACTCACGTGCGATTGACATTTTCTGGGTATTTTTTACAGCGAATACGAACATTGTCGGTCCTAAAAAATTGGCTATCTGCGCAATAAACATGTAAAGACCGAGGAAACTGCAGACCTGGGGGCCTTCACTAGCCTTAACATGGCTTTTCTGAACTCTGCCCCTTTCTTAAGAGAAAGATGGCTGAAAGGCGAAGCTTGCTCCTTGCTCATTAATTAAGCCCATGTCCGCAATCCAGCCCCCTGAAGTCCAAAATTCATATTGCCTAAGTTTGTTGCCAAGGTCCACTTCAACTCAGCCGACGTCCAAAGCCAATTTTGATAGCTCAAGCGGATGTTCGCCCTATTCGTAATGCGAGGGACCCTAGTTAGTTACCGACGACCGGAATCGTTGTTTCTTTCCAATTGGCTGAACAAGTTATGGTTCCCCGCCGCTGCTAAACCAGTACCCATCGATTCTTTGGGGCGGCCAAGTGGCTGGTTTTCTGGCCTAATGGTCGGGGGTTCACTGCCGGGTCCTGTCTAAACATTTTCCAGATGGGTTATTGCCATCTTCTTGGGCTAGCTTTTTCCCCATTTCCAGTTCGCCGAGTGGCGAAAAAGAGAGAGAGAGGAACTGCTCTTTATTGAAGAACCAGAAAGAAGGAGAGAGCAGAGAGGTTTGCAGGCGTTTACAATCGCCACAAGCTTCTCTGCTGAGCATTCGGGATTGAAGAATAAAAGGGCTATAAACGATCTTGGCAGGAAATAAAAAGCCGCCTTGGACGTAGCGCGATAACGGACGTACACCTATTTGGTCTTTGTTCTGATTTTGGTCTATATATTTACACTGTTCAAAAATTATTGTAGTTCCTGTTAGCTGTCGGCCCGTACACAAGAAATATTGAACAGCTTCGATGTGAAAAGTTGTCCTTCACTACGTTATCAAGAAAACATCAAATGAACCTATGTATGCCTAAGTGATGGTATGTAACGCCTATATTTAGCTAAATGACACTTTTCAATAGTTATTAGAGACGTATAACAATTTCATTTAACGTGTTTGTAGTTCCGATCTTTACAAGCTATGATACACGCGTGTGGTACACGCGTGTGTAATTTTTTTCTGGTCAAATTTGTTAGGTTAGAAATAAATATTGTATCTATTAATTTATTTAATCTCATTTAATCTATAAATTTATTTCGAGGAACTGCCCATGTAAATAGGGGTTGAAATTCCTTTTTAAGTGCGAATGCATTTCTTAGCCGCGGGTTGTCTTGCGTCGTTGAGCGGCGTGCGCCTAGCAACAGCTGTGGCGCGCGCCTAGCAACCGGAGCAGGTGCGGAGTTGCGGAGGGCAAGGGGAGAGGAGGAGCGCGCTCGGCGTGTGAGGGCGCTCGCATCGCGGAGCTCGGGCGGAGTAGCGGAGAGTGAGTGGAGAGGAGGAGCGCGCTCGGCGTGTGAGGGCGCTCGCATCGCGGAGCTCGCGCGCGGGCTGGTGCGGGTCTCTCTCTGCTCCGCGTACCCCTCTACGCTCGCTGCGCATATAAATGAAGTGAGCGCGCGCCTCTCTCCGTGACCGCTTGCCGACTGGCGCCTTGATAGCGATGGAAGTCGGTGAAGTCGAATCCCTCGCGGCAACGATACCGCAAAGAAGAATTCGGTGCACCCAATGCATTCGCATTTCCGCACGGTCCCCTTCAGGGAGGTGGGGGAATTTTTTTCAAATAGGTTGACATTTTTTATTTATAACGCGCCGAGGCTACAGATGTGATGAGGCACGCCTTAATGGAGGGCCCCGAATTAATTTTGACCACCTAGGGATCGTTAGCGTGTGCCGAAATCTCGAACACGCGGGCATTTTCGTGCTTCGTCTCCAAGAAAAAAGTGGCTGCCGCGGCCTGGAATCGAACCTCCGTCTTTGGATTCAGAAAAACAATGGCTTTGCCTCTGCGCCACCGCGGCGGGATAAAAGAAAGTACTGTTACTCATGTGAACTTTATTTTGCACGTGGTTATCACAATTTTTTTGTCTCCATCTAAAGTTAAAAAAATAGCTAAGATAAATCCAGCAGTTCACTGGGTTGGTTTGGCGATGTAAAATACCCATAGCTACCGCAACTCTAAGACACACTACAAAAGATGAAGGCGTGTGTGGGTGAGAGAGGCTACGAAACGGAGTGCTACGCTCATTGTTAGACAATTGATCACTTTAACACCACAGTGCTCCTGTACTAGCACTGGCAATGTTTTGGCGTCCACATGCGAGCGAGAAAGTCCAGAGAATTCAATCCCCACAACGCACCCCATACCCATTCAACTTAATTGCTATCACTTTCACGTAAATTTCATTACATCAGGCCTGACGAAAAGTCCTAGGAATAACAGCGTTTGCAGGTGTTTGCCGCTTCAAAACCCGCGAATTTGATATTGCTGTATTGACCAAAAGGTTTCCGGTGTTTGTCTGAAATTAGGCATCACGTTACGCTTAGAGGTCAAACGAACTTACTCAGTGCTTCATGTACAGTTGGATTGACTTGCTTGGCTCGTCGGTGGGCAGAGCATCAGGGCTGCTTAGAGTAAGACCAAAAGAAAAGAATTCCCCAGCCCACAAACATTTGTTGGCCAAATGTTCCAACCAATTTTTTTGTTCCAACAAAATCCAAATCCACACCAAATGTTCCAACCAAATCCAAATGCACACAAAGCGCAATACACTAACAATGGTCAACATGACCGCATTGGTGTTTCCCAGCACTTACCATTCGGAAATTTTCTTTACATTTCTAGATGGTGCCAACACTTCCAGAGCGCCAATACCAAAAGCAACATACACCCGCCTGTGTTTCTTGGCTAGGTCTTTCCCAGCCATTTCAAAATAACCCGTGTTTAAAAATTCGCAGAGAGTGACAAGTATTGCACTTCAAAACCTACACTGAAAACTTCATGTAAAATCTTATGGCATTATTGAGGCAACGAAATGAAACCAGCGTTTATTGTCGGTGGCTTCAGTGTTGACATTCCCAAACAAGAAAACCAGCACTGCTTCTTCGTCTGCAAAAAAAAAAACTTTGGACTAGGGAAGGGCAACTACCAACCATCTAACCACGCTGTACAGATTGGATTTGCGTATGGCCTTGGTGCACAGGGAAGACAATGTCCCATCAGAGCGAATTACGGTGTATTACAAAGACCGCATGCAATTTTCGCTACCGCCATTTTAAAGGCGCTTTGCGAAACCTCCAACAAAAATTTCACCTTTTCCTTCGCGTATGGAAGCATTGTGAATGCTATTGTTATCGCCAGCACAGTGCGGCACTGCGGAATGTGCTCGTCACCGCAGATACACCAACTGTTACTGATTTGCTTTTGTGGCTCTCTTTTAAAGTGCCCATCGAATGCGTTCATTGCATAAACTGACGGAAAGCCGGCCAATAGCCGCTACACCGCTGGAATAACGTAATTCTAGCGGTCGAAGAACGCTAAAACCTGGAAAGGGCGAAAAGCCTTTTGAGCGAATTTTATAGCTATCTGATGGGCATAGAGCAGTAATTCTTCGCTGAGGTACTTCGCAACCCCCTAATTTAGTATTGGATGTGTTGGCTGAGTGCGTTGTGCGAGCAGTTATATTTCGAAAATTGTTGAAATATTTGTTTCAGGGTCCCTTAAAGCTGTACACTACTGCGTACCCTCATTAGCAGGATGGGATGGTACCCAGCGCTGCTATGCGTCCACTGTTTCAGGTAGAGCATTTTGGCTCAGTTTTATTGCCTTCAGTTCGAATGTTTTCCTCATCATCTGACTTGCTGCATCAGTCACGGGAGCAGCATTCATTCACTAGTGAGCACTAATGAGAGAACATTGAATGGTACCCTAGGTTTAAGTAGTTGCTATTAGCGTGGGTCAGACGTTGGACTCTAACCCACGTCCACATTCCCGGCACACATCATAAGCCATGTAGGCGTGAGCACCAATGCCCCCTCACTGCAATATGTTAATTCCGTAACGCCACGAGGCACAAGGGACGTCCATGGGTTGCTTGAATTGGTTGACTAGTATTGCAAATACATACTGTCTGTGTCCCAGCGCATATCGACCGTATGTTCTTAATTTATACACGACGTCATTTGTAGTGAGTGTTAATTCATCAGATCGATTGGCAAGCTACATGTCAGGAGATAAGCAAAGCGCTGGTTCTACGAATATAAGATCTCGTTTTGAACAAAAAAGCCAGCTCCCGACTGCAAAGATTGACTTTGGCTGGGCACACTTACAACGCCACGTGCTGTGCTGCCAATAGATACCTTACGCACCAAAAGCCATTGTTGCAAAAAAATGGTAGATATTTGCAGATTAAGAGCAAGTCTTACGAGTGGTTTTCTGTGTTGAGGCTATTTTTAGTATTTCTGGCTTGGTTAGCTCTACTACGGGATAGAAAGCATCGGTCACGGATGAAGTTGTCAGTGAAATTCATCGGGGATATGCGTAGCAGATCCTAATGTTTTTCCTGCGGTTGCTCAAATACAATTAGGCTCCAGCATTTTCTTCTGGCAAAGAGATGACATAGCTGATGTGGAATTCTGTTGGCCTGCTTCCAGGCACGTGATGGTAGCGGGCACGATCGACAAATCGATTGTGTCACAGTCTGGGACTCACTCAGACGGCACTGGCAAGTGCAAACAAGCCTGGAACATTTGCGCACCAATAGAATAATGATCCGCGCGTGGGCATAAAGGAATGAAAACTCTTGAAGCCAGGTGATGTGGATGCCTGGAGAAATGAAAGTGATGCTGAAACATCAGTAGTAGATTAAATAGCAACCTTGCGGCGCCAAGCGGCTGTTGCAATTTTGCTCGTGCAAGGCCTACCAAACGGAGTCACCGGCAATCGCATAAGCAACTATTTGTGTTCTAGCACCTAAAGGCGGAAATTAATCTGCCCGTTCATCCAGTAGCTTAAAATAATAAAACTGTAAAGATGGATGCCAAAGAACTTCGAAAGAGGTGAATGCTGTGACACCATCTCTTATTTCGGATAGCTTCACCAAAAAGCGTGGGCTGATGTGATAAACTCCTTACACCCCAGACGTTAGTACTAATGCCATCAGAGGCACCAGCGTCTCTTCGTTATATTAGGGTAAAATAATATTATGAATAATGACAAAATCGTAATTCCGAAGGCAAAATGTAATTCAAAAGCCTTTCGAGCTGGAAATCACACATTAAAGCGTTTTCATGGACCGAAACACACCGCTACCGACCGCTCTTACGCGGTTGAAGCGACATAAGCCAGCTGACTTGCAAAGCTCTGAAAAACGTCTTGCCACCACCGAAGAAGAACACATTCGTTAAAAGAAACCGCAGCCGTTTCATTTCGAAAGCGCTGTTCTTTTTTTTTCGCCGGCATTTCCCTTACTCTACGGATAAACTATTGAAAGTTTCTTCTGAGCGTTTTATTCAATCTGCCTCTTGCGTTTGTTCAATTACTCGCTATACTGTCGGCTTGTATTTATTATCTTCGTAAGTCTATGCGAACAATCACTTGCGGCCTGAGCACCCGTCCTTTCCTAATAATTCTGAAAAGCCCGCGAGTTCAAATAAGCTTCTTCGGCGAGTGACAGCTGTCTTGCGTCTCTACGTCCACTCCTCCATTGCTGTTTTAGAAAGATCCAGTAATTACAGTACCAATAAATGCGCAGAAAACAAAGCGTACATCTTAGTTATTGCAGTGAACCGACGGAGACCACAATGATCTTAAAATGTTGAACTGAACAGGAATACGCACGAAGGCATTGTAGTGAGAGCAAAGCACCTGCATTTTCACCCGCACTAGAAGGCTTGGAACCGGAGGCATACGAAAACGAAATATTGGGTTGAGGGTGCCGTAAAGAACTGAAAGAAAAAAGAGAAGTGCCATTGGATTGAGGTCCCTAATCTCTGAGGACCTCCACTAGTATGAAGAAGTGCGAAAGTGGAGTAGGCGGGCAGACCACGCAGCTCTCTCGAAAGCCGTTGAGATTCGTACAGCTGCATCTCCCCGACGTTTTTCTGTGTTTTTATAACGACCGTCCCCTTATACCGGCCTTTTCGTCCTGAGTGCAGCCTGTTCGGAAAGAGATGGTGAAATCCTAACGACGACGTCACATTGCCTTGTTTTTTCTTGTCTGAGGTAGGAGCGACCGCAGGGGAACGAAATGGCATGACGGGTCTGCGACGCCTCCTTCAAAGTGAATCTGCTGCGTCAGCGGGAACGTCAATGGCTGTACAGTGGTTGTGGCTTCGCTGTATTTTTTTCGGTTCTATTGTTGCAGGGGCGTTTTCTTGGTAAATGGGGAAGAAGCCCTGGCCTTGGCCCCCCTTCCAGCTCACTCGTTACAATAGCAAACACCGATGGCAGTTTTCCAATTTGGATCCCCAGCCTACGCCAACAAAACTAATGTAGTGTACCATGCTGCACGTGCTTGGTGCTGACGCAAATTGCTCCAGACGCAATGAAAGAATTTGTTTCTATGTACACGTAAACGACGGCTCTTCCTTTGTTACACAGCAGGCATTTTTCTCAGTGTTTCGGTGGGCTAGCGTTGCGCAGAGGATCTTTTTATATTCGCTTCTGAGGATTTCACGCAACGTAACGCAAAATAATTGCCCTCGATTCGATTTAGACATTGTTGGATGGCGGCATATGAAACTAAGAAGAGAATGTCTTGCTATTTGGGCGCTGCTGTTATCACATTTTGTGCCTGTAACATTTTTATCACGTTAACGTTTGAAGTTATTATTTTTTGTTGGTACGGAACATCTTGGGTGTATAAAAGGGTTATTAGTGCAAAAAAAGGTTATTTTGAAACTTCTTGGCTCCTAAGTACAAAAGACACCCCAACCTAACAAAACGCGAACGATCTCCGTGATGCTGTGAATTCTGGTTTTCCATCTTCTTCAAGGTAAATACAACACACTGCAAAAAGGAAAGAGCAAAAAAAAGCTGCCGAAATTCTTCCACATTCGGCAGCCGCCTTTCACATGCAAGCCTACTTCAGCGTGGAAAGTCTATCTCGCCTCGCTTGCCTACAAACAAACTTGAAGTCAATGTTCAGTTTGTTTCAATTTTAAAGCACTTGTCAGCTCTGAAACGATTGGCGCCACTGAAAGGAAGAACGTGAACGGGTTTTGTACACCAATTCTAAACAACATTTTGTTGTTGGATAGGAAGCTATGCTCAAGTGTTTGAAATACACAACCGAGTTCTTATCTACCAGTTGCGCAATGTATTCGGTACGCATTATCGAATCCAGAACAAAAAAGCATTCGGTTAACAACAGCAACAAATGTCGTGCTTTGACATAAAACCGCATTCAGTGGACCGATGCGACTGAAAATTGCATAGACACCCTCGACAGCACCTGTCGCACTTGTAGACGAGCTATGTGCCTACGCTTCCGAGCTAGATAACGCGATCCCTTTGCTTGAACGGGTGCTCAAACTGTACAGGCGTGTTCTGTGTTCCATCGAATAAATGCGTCGCCAGCTGCTCCCCGCAGAAACAAAGTAAACCAGGAAAAACCACGCATGTCTGAAAAAATAAAATAACGGTATCTCAAATTGGTTTATTTTTAAAAGAAATGCTCGCTGCGCCCAACCCAGCTGGCTTATTCCGAGACATGACTTCTTCGTTATAATACACATCCCATGCAGCTGCCGCTCAGTGAGCAACACATTTTTATACACACCACGCTGGAATAGGCAGGGACAAACGCTTCTAGGTTTGAGGCGCGCATTCAAAGTACCGAAGCCGCCGCTATGTTCGAGAACAAAGCGGTTGAATTCTGAGTGATATAAAACATCCTAAACTCTAACAGAACCAGCTGTCGTGAAAAATTGGCGTTGCAGCGACAATGGTGTGAACATTCTGAGAGTGAATTGGTGCCGTAGGAACCAAACAGAGATATTTCGTGTGTTCATTGTTTGCAGAGTTTATTCGAATTCTTCGTTTTTTGTTATCATATAGAACCTAAAGTTTTCAGTATGAGCATAGGGACGCTAGAAACTACTCAAGTTAATTTGTCCTGAGAGAGTATAAAGAGTCTGGATTTTTATTCTGCAGCCTCCGAAGATCAAAGTTGTCCATTTTCTTCGGCGTTTCCTTGATAGTAAAACCGCTGTACGCTGCTTGCAGCCGTTCGTCATTGTGCATATAAAGCTATCGAGCAAGGCGTGGCGGATGTGAGCAGTGCTAGTGGATTTACATTAAAAAGGCACCGGTAAATATTTTCTGATGATTGTGGTTTAATTTATTGGTGTATCCAAGTAATGCATCGTCAGATTTTGAAGACATGTTTGTTTTGCATCATTAGGATCGCTAGAAGATTTGGAGAGGCAACAGTGCTGGTGTTTAGATCTTGAGTAATATCGTGGTCCCAGTAAGGGTATACGCAGCTAATTCAATTCGACAGTGTAACCCAGGAAAAATAAGTAAACCCAACTTGAAGTAACCAGCAGTACGTAAAGCAAAAAATCGAGTGCCTGCTGCAACAATAGAAGACCACCGGAGGTGCATTGGCGAATAATGTATTGAATGTTTGTGGTTACTTACTACATTGATCTTATAAACACACATAAACTTAGCTTCCTTGTAATAATTTGCAAATTCTTTCTGATATAGCATCTTTCTATATAGTTTTGATCGATCAATACTTACAGCAGTTTTCTTAGCCATACTATACTTTTTTGAAGAGCACGTATTGACAGCATACGGGGTCACCGTTAGAGGGACTGTGTGATACTTCGGATAAATGTTTTCACTCTTTCCTTCAAATCTGGAACGATTGTGGAAGCCATAGTTGTCGGTAGCACTGAGCAGCACTGCGGGATTAGCTCGTCGCAGAAGACACACTATCGAATTCATTTATTGCTGCAACTGAAAGAAAGCCGACCAATAGCCGCTACACCCCTGTAATGACGTAATTTGGGTGTTCAGTAACTCCAACACCGAAAAGAGAGAAGAACCTTTTGAACAAGTTTCTATGTTATCCGATGGACATAGGGCGGCAATTTCTGGGTAAGGTACTTCGACCCCCTTCCTATGTACTAGTTATGTTTGATGACTACATTGTGAAAGCATTTACAGTCTAGAAAAAAAACTTGAAAAGAGTTGCAGGGCCGCTTTAAGCGCAGAGAAGAATACGAATGACGTGCAAGACAAGGACATTGTTGTATTGAACGTCCTTTGTCTTCTTTGAGGCGCTTAATGGTGATTTACATGAAGCGCCAACTAGCACGCACGCATACGTTGTTAAGGAATACGGGAATTATTTAACGTTTCCAACTTCACTGTGAACTACCCACTCATGACGAATAGTGGAAACTTGGAATAATGAAGAAGTCGTCTTCGGAGTTAATGAATGCATAATTGTTTTTTAGGATACCCATAATAAAATGAAAGCTACAGAGCCGTTTATACTTGCAGTCAAACGCGCGCGGGCCATTCATTGTCCGCGGGACCGGAAAGACGCAAGCGATTTTGCTGAGAACCTAGCGGAAAACAACACTGCTCTAAATGACGCGCCAAAACACAGGTTATGATTGAGAATAACCAAGACTGAGATTTATTTTTCAGGAGTTAGGGAAGCGTTAATCTTAATCTAAAATAAACTCTATTTACAGTATGTGCAACTATACAGGAAGAGCGCAGGGTTGTGATCTTGGGTGCCACATTTGTCACTCCACGCAAGTACCTTTTAATGGCCTGGGTAGCGAAATAACTCCTTCTAAGACAGGGCGACGTGATGGTATGGTGATGGTTGGAGGGCAAGGGAGCCTGAAAAATACGTTGCGGTCGGTGAACCCTTGTCGTAGGAACTAACCCTCCTGTAAACAATCTGGCTTTAGTATACAGCACGGGAAAAAGCATCACTTGTTTATAAAAGCATGTGAAGAATTGGAAGAAGCAGCCCCACATACCGTGTCACAGTTCAAAGTTTGTTCCTGGTCGTGTAGTGAGGTGAAGTGTTAACATGTTCTGGAGACATGACGGGACATACTGGACGAAAAGGTCACAAATTTTAGTGCCGCATTCCCGTCCTGCTTTTCGGGGGCTTCCGTACATGATGTGGATGATCGTGAGCGTACGGTCAGAGTCCTTCAATGCATTGAAGGACTCTGGTACGGTTGACAGGTTCGGTTTGTCTCTATTCTCGCCGCGGTAGCAATTGTCATCACCATCATCACCAGCCTCTCTACGCCCATTTTAACGGCAAAGGCCTCTTCCATTATTCTCCAATTACCCCGGTCTTGTGCTAACTGCGACCAATTTATCCCCGCAAACTTTTTGATCTCATCTGCGCATCTAACTGTCTGCCGCCCCTGTACGCTTTCCTTTTCTAGGGATGCACTCTGTTACCCTGTAAATACAATATTACATTGTAAATACATTATTAACTGTAAATACAACAATTAGTTTATTTGATGGTATCTTCTACTGAGTTCAAATTTTCAGTTGAATATACCTATTTTCGGGTACAAAGTTTAAAAGTTAGCTCTTAATATTAGACCATTTGTGGATGCTGGAAACCACAATACTGCGTGAGGGAAAGCACAATATTTCGGCCTGAAATTTACCCTGCAGTTGTAGCTATGAATAAGTCTAAAATATTTTATAACCTTGACATTGGTGCGGCACAGGTCGTCGTTGTAAAAAACAGTTTTGCTCTGTAGGGTCTAGTTCCAAGACCAAAACTAAGTTGGAAGAAAAGTTTCATAGTTCTGGTCTGTGCTCATTTAAGTGAGTTAAGTTAGAATACACAAGTAATCTGTGCAGAGACAGCGAATTCTGTTGCCTTATCTTAACCAAGAAAACAGAGCTGACTTTACCCAATATAGCCTTAATAATTAAAGTGTGTACTTCTAGAAGACCATAAAATGTTCTGGGAACGCCTCCCTACGAGATCGCCATTTTTCTATCAAGCACCTAAAAACATAAACTACTTATTTACATTACCTTCCCTGCCAAAAACAAGTTTCAGACAACGCATCCGAGCCGTGGACTGCAAAGGCGACTCAGTGCAGTAAGCCTAATAAGAGCATCACACCATTAAAATCGCGACACAACACCAGAAGACGGAAAGAACAGGGTGCTCCTTGTGCAATGGGGTACCGAATCCCAGATCATAAAAGAGTTAGGTCCACTCTCCAGCCATAATTGCTGAGCGCTGGGATAGATGTAGTGGCCAACTCATACAATGCAAAAAATGACTATGCTCATAGTAGTCCTTTAATACTTAAAACGATCGAATATGTGGCCAATGATGTTGAGAAAGGCGTAGGTGTGCTTAAATGACAGTAACAAGATCCCAAATTTATGCGCAGAATTTTTTTAGAAAACGGCATCTTAACGCCTCTGAAACAAGCTGCGTTTCTCGTTTTAGAACACTCGCTGCAAAAAGAAAAATCTAAATATACGTTACGAATTCACCTAATTCACTGGTCGACTAAAGCTCCTCCTACCGGGTAAAAAGTAAAGGCAAGGGTATTTATTTTATCAATAGTAAGAGGAATATTGCCAAGCGCTGCAAGCCCAGTGCTCACACAAGATTGCGTCATCTCCTGCAGCACTTTACCGCTGACTTTGGCTTTTCTACATAAAGTTTGTGGCCAACACAAAAAATGTACCTGTTAACGGTTTTGTGAATTCCAGCTAAAGAAAGTTCGTTTCTTTCACATGAAATTCCCATTCAGGGAATTAAAAACTTTTACCAAATACAATAAGGCTCTAAAATGCTTTTTGATCTAACTACCACCTTTTTGAGTAAACAAAGTGTGTATGCTCTGGTCACCTACCCTAATCCTGTCCTTTATCAAAATCGTCAAGTGTGGATGGAAGACATGGACGTTGTACTGCTGCGGAAGAGGCCCGGCGAACAATTAGCACCCCACTTTCAGGCTGCTAACTTTAGGTGGGAGACTTTTACTGCGGGGCGGCGGAGAAGAACTTTTAATGAGCCCACGTATTATGGGCTCCCTTTAGAATTAGCCACTGCAAACTCCGCCACCCGACGTGCCTCGAAATTCGCATGTTTGAAGAACACGTTTCGGCTCTCCGGACGATGCGGGCCACGTTGCAAAAGTGTCTTGTTGACCGAGCAGAGAAGGGGGGAAGGTTACTCGCGATGTTCAAACGAACTTGCCACCACACTCTGCGAATAGTGACCTCCGCTTAGGTGGGCAGCTTACTCAATGTCCCGTTGTGCCTATCACGTCCTCCCTAAAAGGCAAACAAGCCGCCGCCCTGCTCTCAGCACCCTTTTCACGGCGCTGACGACGGGAAGTTGGTTGGGCTGGTCACTATACCACTCGAGTTACGCAGCTACAAAGAATGAAATAGCGCGTCGCTTAACGCGGGTCTCTTTTGTTTTGCTTTAACAGATACAGGGAGAGGTTGGGCTTACTGGTTGGTGGGAATGAGGTGGAGGAAACAAACACTGGAATTGGAGGTCGGCACCATTGATTTGCGGTCTGCGGAACTAGACGGCGATAACAGCGAGAACCTCTTACAAAGCATTGTTCTCGGTGAGTTGGCGATTGCTTCAGTGCCGGCTGATCCCCTATGCAAGGACTGCGTTGTAGATTTTTGTCTGTGCTGCGACACGCCACCGGTTATTCTTCCCAGAGCACAGATGGATTAGCATGTGGGGGAGCGTGCTAATGCTGTTCTACAGGATATCAACACGAGGGCTTGGCGCTTACTTAGCATTTTTAACCCATTATGCGTTACGCGACCCTCAGTACGGCCAGATACAAACAGGTCCGCTGGTGAAAAATTTATAAAAGATGGCGTTATTTTAGGGGCGAAGCTCCTTAAGTCATGGGTCTGTCCATCCCTTGTGTCTCGTGGTACGTGACCGCCGCATGCTTTCGGAGATGTCGCAACGTGGGCCGCGTTGCACGCGCAACAACCGGCTGCAACCGGCAGCGCAAACTCGGCACCGGGAGCGCGAGCTTGTCTGTGTTCGCCAACGGAGGCGCGAGCGCACGTGCACTGCTAGGGGGAGATCACGCAAGAGATCACGCCACGAACGCAGGCAGTCGTTCTCGGAGATCGAACGAGACGCAAGGACCTTTGCTCGTTTCCTCTCGTCTTGTTCGGGCACAAGTTCGCCCTAAATAAAAGTTCTTTCTTTACCGTTGTGTCCCATCCTACGTGACAAATTGTGGTGGAGGTGCGGGGTATTCCTCGATGGCGCGGGGTCTTTCACCAGGTCTGGGCCTGGGAGCATTGACTCCGACAATAAAAGTTGATTTGTACAATGTACGCACACAGTCTTACGTATTTCTTAATGATGTAATGGGCGAACTTTCACGGGAGAGTTACGGTTACCGATGATCTCCCCCTCTTGAGCATCGCCCCACTTATCATCATTCATTCCGTGGATATGGCGTGATTTTTTTAAACTT
>NW_027526361.1:155104599-155164648 GCF_048455015.1 Haemaphysalis longicornis
ACAATTGAAATACAAGAGAAAGGTCGCATGATTGGCTGAGTGGTGCTGTTTTGCAATACCTAAAGCACCTCTTTAAAAAACTAAACTTTCCAAAAATGCATTTATTTTTTTACGGGGATGCTCAAAACAATTCCCACTTTTCCATCAAAACTTATAGTACCGGAATGTATTCCCCCAAATCTCTAAAGAACTTTATAAGCATCCCATTTTGACGGTTTTGCCTCTAAGAAGTAACACAATAGAATGCGCAAGAGTAGCAGAAAGTTCCACAAGGAGGCGCGAGCCCTGGAATGCGCGAAAATAGAATTGAATTTGCAAAATGTCATCTGTGCTTATCAACCACAACTGGTACGCTACATAACTGACTCACACAACAGATACACTGAAGTCGCCCTGGCTAGGCTGCGGATAGGCCACACACATGTGACGCACTCCCACCTGCTCACTGGAAATTCGGGACCAACGTGTTGCAGGTGTGGAAAGAGCCTATCCGTAGTCCACATACTAATCACGTGCAAGGCACTTGACATAACACGACACAAGCATTACTATGAATTATACAGACGACACATTCCTTTACACCCATCATTCTTTTTAGCCGACGAACCGATGTTTTCTAGTCAACGTGTTTTTAAGTTTTTAGCTGAGGTAAACTTTCTGCAGCTCTTATCATATCACGTGTAATCATCCTGGCCCTATACACCAGCCATCTCCATTGTCTTTTGTTTTGCATCAACTTTACTTTTAGTGACATGTTTTAGTATTTACGGTCTGATCAAAATTCAGTAACTTCTTTGGCGCTCTTTGCCCACAGTCGGCCTTGCGCCAATAAAACCCAACCATCATGATCATCATCATCTGTGCTTGTCATTGGAGGATAAAAAAGGGAGAAGAGCATGACAGATTGGCGGGTTAAAAGACAGCCATTTACGTGATAGGGGTGGCAGGAGAATATCGCCTTTCGACGATATTTGCAGCAAAATTAGAACACACATGCCCAATGTTTTTACTTGTTTTTTTTATTTCAGTAAATGCGTGAGGGCGCAGGATGGGGTAGACAGACTATTTTGTTAACCGATGTTCAGATTTCTGTTTTCGAATATTTTATTATTTCTGTTAGCTTTCAATAGCACAAATTCCAAGTTTGGCTATCGATGGTCAAACTGCATGACGCGTTTGGCTGCCTTATACATATATGTTTCTTTGCTTTTTTCTATAATCGTTTAGGGAAACTTACACCATTAAAACGATGATTGGAATTACTTTTCCGTATATTTTTTCTGGCACAGATACAAGGCGTTGTACTCGCATTGACGTACCCAGCAAAGAAAGCTGACGCATTAAAAATAGCTATTCTGCGATGGGAGTTGAGAGGGACTCATGACACCAGTACCTATCACACATTAAACGTTAGCACTGCCGTAAGGTTTGTTCACGCCTGCGTCCTCATTTTTTATCACCTCAACCGGGCAGTGTCCTCCATTTGACCCGCGCACGAAACACAGCCCCTATGGCGGCTGGCTGAAACGACTAACGCCCATTGCCCAAGCGCCTGAGCACATGGTTGTTTACGCTATGGCCATGAAGAGACGGGCGTCCTAGATAACGAGTGCGTGTTAACATACCCGGGTACGCCGGTGCACAGACAACTTTAGTTCGTTCCCGCAACTGCGCTCTCACAGAATTTATATTGTGACTCGGGCGCACCGACCGCGCACGCAATTATTATGTATGCAACCAACAGCACTTCCGAGTAAAATATTGTTGGTGAACCCTATACCAAAAAAATTGATTCCCACTTTTAAAGATATTTCCAACTTTAAGCGACGACCGAGTTCAGCACGAGCAGAAATCGGCAGCCGCAAATCTTCATTTTCTGCGCAATCACAAACCGTGAACTATGCCCTCGAAGAACACGCATTATTAGTTACTTTTCTGTCTATCCGAGTCTACTTCATTCTGTGTGCAGGAAGTTACGAATGAAGTTATTGGGAGGGTTACCTTCTTTGGTACGATAAAAATTTTATGTAGTCGGGTTTTGTGTGCATCGCGGTAGTTTTTTTTTTCATCATTTGAAGTGAAATTTTGTTTTACCTTTCCAGCCGCTCGTGTTGCCCTCCATCCCAGCCTGAAGCAGTGTCATCATTGCCGAATAGAAAGCAAGAAATATTTACGTATAGGCGCGATAGTTGCCCTACACCAATCACCTAATACAGTATTGTTGTAGTACAATTGCTTTATTGTTGTTCGCATTCTAATTAGGTTGTATGATTGGCTGTTCGAAGTGGCACGGATGCGAAGTTTTGATTGATTGTATACGGTTTAACACGCCTACGCGACGCAGGCGATGAGGCGCTCTGTGGTGTAGTGCTCTGGATTAACTTGGACCACCTGGGGATCATTAAGTGATGCGAAGTCAACGCCCGTGTCTACGCACCTCCTGAAAAATGAGATTGTCGTCCCGGTCCACAACCTAATACTGTTGCCGTGGAAAAGTTGAAACACACTTCCCTTCAAATTTAAACGCGCCATTCTTTCATCACCGACATAACCGGTATCTGTAAACAACAGTAATTTTATAGTGAGCGTTCAGTCTACTTCCCACATCGTGCTTTTTTTCTCTGCAGTACCATGACAATAATACTAGGCACGGTGAAAGTACCTATTTTAGTTCAACTTCTAACTTGTACACAAATGACGCTGGGCCAGTTTACAAAGAATGTGAAATTTATTTGACATTTACTTTGCATGTCTGGCTGCAACTGTAGGCTTAAAACGAATAAACCCGGAGGCATAGCATAATTAAAAATGTGGCTTCTATGTATGTGTTGAATGACTCGTGCCAAACTTCTAAAATATGTCCTTATAGGTGCTTATGTATATGCTTGTATTTCATGCTCTGTAGGATAATCAGGACCAAAGTTTCCACAGAAGTACCTTTGCTAGATTAACAGGCAAGAATATGTGGATTTGTGGAAATCCCAATTTGAATCAGACTGTTACCACAGCTTTGGCATGCTTTAGCAGTAAGGCATGTAGTGCATCTTATGCGGCTGATTTATTGAAATATCTTTTCGCTTAAGTCTAAATTTGTGTCAACCTTTTATTTGTTATGGATGTTTGATGCTCGTTTCTTAATAGGCAGAAAGCCGATGTCAACATGTGATTTAAATATGCCTGTTCATCGACTTTAGGCATTGCCAATACCGGGGTATATTTTTCAGTGACAACTTGGATATAGCGATTATCTAACTAATTGTGCTATGCATATACTTATGCATGCATATATAGAGAACATTTTTTATCTTTGTGGTACTTCAATTTAAGGAATCGTTAAAGTGACTTGTAAATAAGTAACCGTTATCTGTATAGACATATATAAAGTTTACTTAGGTATGGGTTACTTTGGTACTTCATAAATATTAGACTACAAAATTCTGAAATGTGACCAACTGTTAATGGTTAACGCGCTTGGTTCTAAACCTAAACCTGGTAAACATGTTTCTAAACCTGGTAACGTACAATGAAACTACTTAATGGAGGTAATGTACAGCTTAGAGGTAACAATGGGGACAATTTCATCAATCTTTTATCCCAGTTTATTCTAAGGATTACTGGAGTGAAGGTAAAAGCAGTTTATAGGTTACTTAAGAGGCTTATCGGTTACAATCGGTTATATTAACCTTCTTATTAGCGATGATGAGCCCCGGCATTTTTTTACACATCATCTGTTTCCAACCCAAACTTCACAATATTTTCAGCCAATAGCCATTTATTCCGGCCTAAATTTCTAATTATTTAGGGTGAGCGAACGGCCCCAAGTCTAAATTGATCATTTGTATGCACTTCCACAGAAAAGCAAGCAACTAAAACTTCATTTTTTTTTAATTGCTTGGGAATCCCATCTTATAAACACTTCACAACTGCTGGTGCAATTCATTGTACTGACAGGGATACAAAGCAGTACTGAGAGTAAAAAAAGTTATTCAAGTTATACACTCCGCCTTCTCTTAATTTTAATTTCGAAAAAAGTGTTTGCACTGTTTCTGTGTTTTTTTTTTTTCATTTGTGGTAAGTCACACTCATTGTTTCGTTTATTTCCGTGGACGTTCGTACTTGCGTGTTTTTATTGCATTTGTATTCATGTTGACTTACAGATTCTTGTTTGTCGGCAGTAGTCACGCATGCTGCACCGAGTCTGTGACTGGAAGCGCGATACGGCCCTTTCTTGTACGACCATCAAGCAGGCATGTTGGACCAACACACCTCCGCCCTTGGGAGCGGACTCGGTAAATGTGTTTACGTAACCGTTTACGTGTCTTGTTTGGGTGCATGTTTTCGTGGGGATTTTCGAATGTAATATTTTAAGTGAGAGTATTAGAACCCGCCGCGGTGGCTCAGTGGCTAAGGCGTTACGCTGCTGAGCACGAGGTCGCGGGTTCGATTCCCGGGCGCGGCGGCCGCTTTTCTGATGCAGGCAAAAAGCAAAAACGCCCGTGTGTTCGAGAATCCGGCGCACGTTAGAGATCCCCAGGTGGTCAAAATTAATCCGGAGCCTTCCACTACGGCGCGCCTCATCGCCTGCGTTGCGTCGGCGCGCTAAACCCTAGAATCAATCGAGTGAGAGTATTAGAGAGGGATTTGCGTTACCTGACTGACTGTTTTGCTTTGTGCTTTCTGTTTTCCGCGCCGGCTAATGGAGTCACGCGCTTGCACCCGTTGGCCAGAGAAGAGCCGACGATGGGCAAAGCGATAGATTATAACAAATAACACCACTCGTCTGCTGTGTTTAGCGGTGTTATTAGTGGCGCGTCAGATTTGCGCTGTCCTCTTATGCGGAGAGTTATGTTTGCGCTGTTGGCTGTAAGCGCATTGGACGCACTCAACGAGTGACTGGCGAGTGTAATTCTCATGTAGCTCTGCTGAGATAATTTTGTTGCGTTAAGTACCTATACTATTGTGCCATTCTGTGCGTAATAATGTTTTGTTTCAGCCGTCACATAATGGTCCTTTTTCCGGCTGCAAATCTCAGAAATTGTGTCTACTTTACAACTTGTGGCACTCGATCCAATAAAACCCAAGTTGTTCACTAGTAGGAAGTAGTTTATTCAGTCCCATTGCCCTGCGGAAAAATATACTTCGGGCAAACGCGTGCGTGCCCTAATGATCGGCTGAGCAGCACCGGACAACTTTGGGCTCAGGCACGGGTAGCAATTTAGCTTTACACGTAAACAATTGGCATGATTGTACTCCCCAGTTTTACCTTGCCAATAATGTATGTCGGGGAAAATCGACGCGCGAGCGATAGATACTCGAGGAATTTTTATAGGCAAAAATAAGGAGACTTGTGTCAGCGATCCCTCGGTGATCTTAACGGATAAAGAAGTTCTGTTTTTATCTACATAATGGCGTTTCTTCACGTTGGCCAAAGTGTGCGCGTGCGCAGGAATCGCCTGTAAATGTCTTGTCTTTTCCAAAATAAATCGGTTGTTAGCCCTAAGGCTCCTTCTTCTAGTGTCCTGTGTCTGTTTTCGCTTGGTTCTTTTGCACAGTATGAACCAACTTGCCCAGCATTTTGCCCACTTGAAGGAGTAGTAGCTCTGCATACCTGCCAACTCTCCCAGTTGGTACAGGAGACTCCCGATTTTTTACCTATCCTCGCAGATGTACGGGAGCATCTCCCAAAAAAGTTCCCCAACCACGCCGCGAAAGAAAAAAATTTCAACCATCGTAATTGCTGCCATGGCGCAGTCTGCGGAAGTCTTATCCAAGGTATTTGAGTTCAGCGAACGTGTAGGCCTTTTTCTTGAAATCAGTGAATGTGTAGGGTATGTTTATCCAATGACAATGCCGAAGACGTATTTGCAGTTTTTTATACGGTCATCCACTCCAGAATTTCGCGTTTTTGCCGTCCATGAAAAGGCAAGCACATCGGATACTGTACGACCTGTGCATGCGATGTGAACGTGGCGCACGGCGGGAAGAGCGATACGAAAATGCATTTTGCAACGACCAAGCACCCCGCTGGCGAAAATAGGAGACTTTGGGCACTTCCTTTGTCAACAAAAATGAAGACAGTCGTAAGCGTTCCGAGAACCTCTAAGTCAGGTTCTAGCCTGTGACGTACTCTGATCAATCGTACTCTGACAAGTATCTAAAGAAAGCGAAGTCGGCCACAGTGAATTCGCTGCAGAAAAATCCTTGGGAAAACCAGCTGGGAAGTTCCCAGTGTACGCTGCTTCTCACAATTATAAATATTTTTCATTTTAGAATTTGCTTGGTTTTCAGCATTATTGTGGCGTTGAAAACAAGGCTTATGTCGTAGGATAGACACGCCACATACGTTGCAAAAAACACTGACCTCGTCCCTGCGGCCGAACTCCCGGGTTTCACGGTACCCAGGTTTGCAGATATGCCTTTATCTCATAAACCACGTAAGTGAATACATTTACCCGCCACAGAGGCTCATTGGCTAAGGCGTCACGCTTCTGAGCACGAGGTCGCCGGTTCTATTGCGGCGGCCGCTTTTCTGATGGAGGCGAAAAGCGAAAACGCCGTGTGCACGATATTTCGGCGCAGGGAAAGATCCCCATGTGGTCAAAATAAATCCGGAGCCCTCCACTACTGCACGCCTCATCGCCTGCTTTGCGTCGGCGCGTTAAATCAATCAATCAATCAATCAATCAATCAATCAATCAATCAATCAATCAATCAATCAATCAATCAATCAATCAATCAATCAATCAATCAATCAATCAATCAATCAATCAATCAATCAATCAATCAATCAATCGGTATACATTTAGATCGTTCGAAAATGCTTTTACTTAGTGTGTCAAAATCGTCGCAGGGTTCGTGCTTCGTTCGCCATTTGGGTGTTCGAAGGTTTCGCTATCGATTGAACGCACGCACCTTCAGTAAAAGCTGCGACGCAATTTCGATGCAGTTTTCATGTTAGAAAATTTTGTGCATCTCACTGCGTTTTTAAGGAAAAGAGGGTAAATTTTCGGTATGGAACGACCATCGTGCCGCCTGTGAGCATTTTTTTTTTCGGGCGACCGCCGCACTGGGTGCCTGTTCACGCTTTTATTTCTACCTTCCTGAATACGCAGTATGAAAGCCGCCCACATGATCACGTCATCTAATTTTTCAAATTTGTGCCGCCATCCCGAAAAACGAAAGGTTCACTGAACTTAAAGAGTTTTTGTGCGCAACAGACTCTGCTCGCCCGTCTAGTCTATGCAGAAACGTTTGATGACCGCAGTGTAAACTGTCGCCAAAAGCAGCGATAGGGGAAGCCAAATTCCCCGCACCCTGAAAGATGGTCTTTGCAGTATCAAGAGAAACTATACGTGAATGTGCTGCTCCAAGGGAGCGCTTCAAAGCAAAGAGCTCCGGATATGATTAGCTTCTTCCCCAAATGGGCATACCAGAGAGTTGCTAGGCCGGCTGTAACTTTCTTTCTTTCAGAAAATGAAAGAGGCACTGTTGTCAGCACACCGTCCAATCCTACATATTTGATACATCTCATAGGCAGAACTTGCAGCTGAAAGATCGTTCTCTTACGACACAATTCCAGGTCTAATGAACGGCACTGGAAAAATCAGAAAACCTGGCACATACGGAAAAAAACCCGAATTCTTGCTGCTGTATGCGGTTTATTTACAAATTGTTGATATTGAACATGTTAACATTTTAGAAAAAAAGATCTTTTTTTCAAGCATGCGCGTGGTGAGATGTATAATATCAGTGGTACAAAAAAACAGCGCCAATCCACCCTGTGGCTGTGGTTGGAAAGCAAAGCTGTAAATGGGACCCACAACGGTTACCCATGCGACGTCACTTAAATTCACTCACGTCGCTCTACAAATAGCAAAACCAGAGTGAAGTGAAATACTTACCCACAGCCTTTATTAATTCAAATAGATATTTTTTGTAAGGTGAAGTATTTCATGGAGCACGAACGGAGGTTGGTTGAGTTGTATTGGTGTAGCACATTGGTGGAAACTATTTTTTTTTTCTAAAATTAAAGCTCAAACCCGGTGTTCGATGATCTCACTTATCCGTCTCTGCCGTCGCGGAAGGAGGCGACGAGATCGGCGTCAGAGACGGCGGAGGAGGATAAGAAGGAAGATAAAAAGCTCCTTTTCAGATTTATGAACGTCCAAGAGAGCAGCCCAGGCGAGTGGTTCCTTCTTCACTGTAGCCCATATTCATTCCGCGCCGCCTGTGGTCAGTCCACCAGCTGAAGCTGGGTAGATGGAGAGGAGCTGAACAGCAGCATCTCCCATTGCTCTTGTTCGGTAGTTGACGGATAGAGAGGAGGGTATTCAGGGCTAAAGTCGCACACACCGATTATGTGGCAGTGTTCCCATTTTTGTGCAAAATTTTACACTCAGCGTCGTAGTGATTCGGGTGCATTAAGTGTAGACGCGTCGGGTGTGGGAAGAAGCCAGGTTGTATGAACCGTAGGAAAGTTTGTTGTTCTATGGAAAGGTCAGGGTAAGGCGAACGTAAGGTCTGTCTCAGAAGGCGATAATGCTGGGTTATGTCCCTGGACGAGACAAGCGGGTGACTTTCCTCGTGCAGCTCCATAGCACGGGGGGTAAAAGTGCAGGCTTGGTGGGCGTATTCGTTGCCCTACATGGAAGCGTGAGCGGGTGTACTGATGAGCGGAATGGAACCATTTGGGGAGTGGATTTTTACCACACGCATTGCAGGTCGGAACGAAAATCCAGACATCTAATTCCGGTAGGCTTTCTGGGAATCGTTCACTACCTTACGAACCCGTGGTTGAGTGAGAAACAACGCGATGGCTGCCTCTTCTGCTGCCGTCATGTCTTCGGTCTTGAGTGAGGCACAAGCAAGGAGGTGGGTTCTGGAGGCAGCCACGATGATGGCGTACTGCTGCTCTCGACGTCGGGAGGCATCTGTGTAGATAACTGCATGATCACCAACAAGAGTGGCGTTGAACACTTAAGCCCGTGCTTGTAGGTGGCCCTCGACGTGTGAGGGGTACATATTTCTAAGCAAAGGGAGCATTGTAACAGGAACTGGAAGAGGTCAACGAGGAGCCGGGCAGCAGCCAGAGGAGGAAGAAGTAGGCTTCCTTTACCGCTATCACGTGGTATTCTGCAAGAATGCAGGAGTTAAATCCGTAGGTGTGCTTGGTGAGTGCACCACTTGTCCTCGCCGTCTCCGCGTGGGCTCGTAGCTAAATCGGTAAGACAAGGGGCTCTGTCTTTGTTACTCTATAAGTTCCAGGTTCGATTCCTGGTGGTGCCAGTGAATTATTTTAGTTGTTCGCAGGAGTTTTCTGTTGACACCAACAGTCGCGAAAGAACCCTTGGGCGATAGAGGTAAAACTCTTTGCTTTAAAAAGTTGAATTTTAAGAGTTGAATTAAATTTCAGAGCCAGTGTTAGCCGATGATCCGGCTCAGGGAAAGGGAAAGAGCAGTGCCGGGTGAGGGTAGGTCGCTGACGCACCAGCAGTGCGAGCCGCCTTGAACAGTAAAGGTAGCGCTTGAGGCGAACAGGAGGCTCCTGGCGATGGCGAGGGAATCGAACGTGCTCCGTGAGGTACTGTTCAAGGAGCTTCTCAAGAGGTGATGGGTGCAGCCTGAGTGGAACAAAAAGGTCAACAGCAGATCAACACAAGCCTTCACATTATCAGAAAGTTCGAAGCACTTCAAGTTCAGCACCAGAATAATCAAAGCCTTCACAATCTTAGAAAGTTTGAAGCCCCACACGTAAATTTCAATGTCTGACTCGGCGAAGTGCAGCTTGCCAATGAACTTGACGAGAGATCGCATTGAAAAAATTGTGTAGCTCACACACTGAGGTGCACGTAATTTACCACCAAAAGAAATGCATTTTCGCAGCTTGAAAATTATTCCTGTATGATTGGATGCGTAATATCGAGTGCATGACGCGGATGAATTCACGCTGGTAACAAACATACAGCCTCTAAACATGCGATTGTCGGTTTGCTTAAAATGCAAAAAAACTGATTCTTTATTCCCACCACGCCCCTTAAAAACGGGAGTGTAATGACGTAAAAAGTCTCAACTAATAAGGTGAACTTCAAATGAAGTCAATCTGCAGTCTTCCCCAATGGGGCAGACGTTTTTCAGTCGTAAATAGCGTTAGTTTGTTCAGGCAAAACTACGTCTTTTCCGTACTGGTGCTTTGGCAAATAGTGCTTGAAGCATATAAGCATTTGTATATCTGTTGCCTACCTTATTCCCAATAGTTTGCCTCTGCCTTGAATAGGGACTGTCTCATAAAAAGTAAAAACCTGCCTCGAGAAAAGGCCCGCTCAAACGGCTCCGCTATCGTGATCACTGAAATATGGAAATCCGGAAAGCGCGCCGGCGCATATTCTTTGCTGCTTTTGCAATAGCGGCCCCAATGCACATGGGTCTCTCGTTCGAAAGCGGCCGCGTCCATTGCGCATAAATGTGCAAAAAACAACAAGGCAAGCTTTCGACACCAGCATCTCTTATTCGCTCTCACGAATGAAATGTACACGCGTTCGTATCGTTCGCCCTTTTTAGTGCCCCCGTTAATCGCCATTGAAGAATTTCGGGCGAATTGCGCACTCCCTAAGCTTCCATAAACTCAACATGTGCATAGATATGAATGCTGGCATCGACGGTAAAGGTTCATACGTGAGCCCATTTTCTGCAAGCCCGTAATGTGAAAAAAAAATGGCATCGGGGGGATATTAACACTCTGGACGAGAAAATGACGCTTCGAAGCAACAAAAAAATTTATTTGATATAGACGGGCTCGCAGAAAAAAAACTGGAGTAGGTCACCTAATATTCCAGTGCAAAAACCAGCCCGCTGCTTCAGGCTGAGCGAGAGAGAAAAGCTTGCGAAATTCAGGGAGAGCTTCTTTGGCTATCTCGAACCATGCTATGTGCGCTTTACTCCTAGGCCGTTTTCCCCTCCTCTCTCAGCATTCAATAGAGGCGGCCTGTAGTCGGGCAGTCTGAACCGCTGTTGGTTTTCAATTACGTTCTCTCTCTCTCTCTCTCTCTCTCTCTCTCTCTCTCTCTCTCTCTCTCTCTCTCTCTCTCTCTCTCTCTCTCTCTCTCTCTCTCTCTCTCTCTCTCTCCATCTCTCTCTCTCTCCATCTCTCTCTCTCTCTCTCTCTTCCTGTCTCACTACTTTCGATTACCTTTCAACGCATGACAACCACGCCAGCGCAGCTTGTGATCCCGTTGTCCACTGACTCGTGACACGGCCGGAAATACTGTGCCTACAGACATATTTTGCACACTACATTTCAAAGGCAATAAAACTATTATGGTTTAAGTTCCTTTAACAGGAATCAATGATACGTCACAGCATCCGAACATCGATGTCCCCATGACTGAAAGAGCTTCGCACCTAAAGAATAAATCCGGGTCTTGTGAGGCCTTGTGCGCTCCTTATCTTCAGAGCCTGCGTCAACGATTAGCCAGATGATGTATTGCGTGAAATTCATGTAAAAATTCGTTTCCTGCACCTTCTTTGTGTCACCTTTTATTATTCGGGAAAAAAATGACCACACTAACACCTCACGGCTCTTTTGCAAACACCCGTTGTATTGCATATTTACAAGCATGCACTCAATCCCAGTTTTACACTAAAGATTCCTTATGTATGGGGTACCCGTCCTGAGAATTCAGAGGCAACACATTGTACAAGCCACCAAAAATGAGGCAGAATTTGCTCATTATTTGCAGCGCTCCGTCAAATGATAAAAGAATTTACCAAGCGGTGTACGTATTAAACTAAGAATCATAAAATCGAAGATCGCTATCAGATAACTGGCTGGTGAATGCTACCTAGCGTGATTACAAGAGAAGTCTATCAATGTCGACAACGTAATAATTATAAATATTTGTTACCCATTTGTTGCTGTCCGTTTAAATGAGAGCGGCGTAATTCCCACAAAAAATTTCTTATAAGCTCGATTTTTTTGTACACATTGCACTGACTTGTTAACATCAAAAAAAAGAGTTTACATAATTCCCCTATGATGCTTTTCCAAGCGAGATGTAAAGCATTATTCAGATGTATAATTCTTTATCTAATTTTTATTGTGATCTTCGTTATGGCGGAAAAATATTGTTACGGCTGAAACTCAACTTCTAACACTTTTCTTGAGTATAGTATCTCTGCTTTCATTTATTCTACTTATCCAGTTTTTATACGTTTTCCGCCCTTTTTAATCAAGAACTTGTGCAAGATGTAAAATAATCAAACAATCTTCGTGCAATATGTTTGCTTAAAAATACCGTTACAATGTGGTGCTCTTTGAAAGAAACCCTTAGTCTTAGTTCCCTTAGTACTGTCACATTAGTACCTAATAAGATCCCTTAGTACTGTTGTAGGGTGAGTGCAGACTCTGATCGTGTGGCCGTGCCTCGAGTCTCTAAAGCAGCGTGCTCCCCAAGAACGAAGTCGTCAGTTGTAAACTTAAAGTACCCCTAGAAGTAAATAAGGTTTTCTTTCGCGCGGTCCTTCACATATCGCACTGAAAAGCTGACTTTGTATGTAATAAAAATTGTCGTCAAAATTTGAGACCCGTAAACCGCAATAAAAATCTCAATGCCAAAGCCTTTATATTCCGAACGTCGCTCTTTTGTTTTGACTGCGCGAATTTTCTTTTTTCGCGAAATAATTGTTTAAATCGACAACTCAGCGTAAAATGTAGGGGTCTACTTCCTCAACGAGAACTATTGTGCGCCACAATCTATTGCAAAGGCAGCGATTCATCTAATCTTTGCGGTGTTTTTTTTTTTTGTTGTACCATTTTGCCCCATGACATCAAATGAAATAAATAAACCGGGCGTCGTGTTTCCCGCGTGGCTCATTGTGTGTGTCTTTATTTTGGGGATAACAGCACGAATGCCCAAAAAATGTAACTTTTATTTGATAGCGGTACGATACGTCAAACTAACCAGCAGATAGGCGGGCACGGCTTTCAGCCTGCTTGGTGTTATTGAATAAACTTCCCCGCCCTCAAAGCATTACTAAAATAAACTGACTGAATTGTTCCATTCCAGAAGCGCCTGTGAGGAAGTCTGTACGTGGCAACAATGAAACTAGCCCTGCTGCAAGTGCTGTATTCGGTGTACTGCGTCGGCTAAGAGTCTCTTCGCAGCACTTAAGACGGTGTCCATAGGAAAAGGTTTTGTGAAAGGCGATGGCAGCTGGCTCAATTTAGAAGACGTTAATGGCTAACTGGAAGGAGTTCACAACCCAAGAGTTATAAGAAGCGATTTCGCGGAGATTATGACTAGAATGAAGGGCAGAATAATTCGGGAAGGCACCACAGTACATATCTAATGGTGTTGCTACAGCATCAGATATGCTTAAAAGAGTACTGACATGAAATTTTACGGTCAATTTTTATTGCTTTTATCGATGCCAAATATTCTGGAAAACCCGACACAGTACTTTAAATACTTCAGCGCCCGAATATTAATTACATTGAACGGCCTGAAAATCGTTCGTTGCAATTTCCCACGCTTTCAGCCCGAATGGCGCATATGAAATAATCCCGGCATGACCTCACTACTTTGTCCGGGCATCAAAACACTGCGAAGGCCGGTGTGGGCGTTGTTTAGACCCCTAAGCCGCCGGAGCTGAACGGCTGAGGTGCCGTAGGTTTGCAGTAGCTTGTCCCAACGTAGGGCTTCTAGTTACGGATGCGTGCCGTTAGCCATACGTACAAAATAGACGAGGGTGATGGGTCAGGGTTCTCAGTGGTAGTTAGAGAGGAAGAACAAAAATGATGTTTACAAAAGAGGACCATGATGATAATGAGGGAACGCATTCGACAGTGGGATCATAATATTTTGGGATCAATATCATCCAAAAGATTGCTAAGGGATGCTAACTGTATGTTACCCTAGGAAACGCTGGTACCAATTTTATGTTCATGCCATTTCTAGAGCAAGTTGAAAAAATAAAAGCTACACTCTTAGTCAATTCCTGGTTATACGACCCGCATGCAGGCGGGCCGCCGCGTCATTTTAAAGCCGCTTATAAAGCGGCGGTTCAGGCGGCCTCGCGCGCAAGCGGCCCGCCAAACATGCGGCCCACCGAACACGCGGCCCGGCGTTTAAGCGGCCGTATTGAGGGCCGCCCACGGGGCCGCCTAACCAGCGGGCCACCTAAACACCGGGACGTGTGTTCGGTAGGCCACTGGCCGCAATTTTTTTACGCGGCCCGTTATGCTAATCTATTCCCGCTTACGAAGAGGCCCCCAAATCATACGGCCCCTCAAATAAGCGGCCTTGTTGCTTTCTACCAAAAAAAGAAGAAAAAACCAGCCAATCGGCCAGAATTGAGTTTATCCGGTTTTTTTTTTGCTCTCATTGCCAGGTCAACGTCAGCATCCCGTGACGAACGCTCTAACACATGTTACATCATGCGAGACACACAAAGTGCACATAGGCACATACACACAACCCCACGGAGACTCGAACCCGGGTCTACTACAACACACGAAGAGGCGGGTATCATAACCACTGCTCCACGACCCACGGGTTGCTGGGGAGTGCAAACATGGGCTTATAAGTATTCTGCATGCTGTTGCGCGTCAAGCAGGAGTCTTAAATAACACATTCCGCTGCGAGTGACTTTCTTTAGACCACCGTTTTCGAATCACTCTACCAAAGAGGCATAATACTACGGTTGGGAGTGCTTTAAGTACATTGTTACGAGCAGAAACCTTTTGTCATGCTGTGTGCCCATTTCAACAGTATGATGCACCATGCGGTGATTTATTCCATCGATGCAAACGGAATTGATAACAGTTCTTCTGCCTTGTAACCAAAAGTATTCTTGGCCATTCGCGGAAAGTGCCTCCTATGACAATGCATGCAAATAACTAGCACGTAAGGCACACTGTCGTGCTGAACATAAGAGCTGTCTGGTCACGAGTGGCAAGTATACTAAGCATGAAATGGTGTACTGAGTTTTTTCTGCTCGTCGTAGCTCTTCTGATGGTGCTGTTACATGCCTCAACCTTTATTTTTGTAAGAGGGGGCCGTAGAAAATTACGTCTCTGGTAATGTAAAGAACAGATAATAAATTACTCATTCTATATAACATTGTGTCGCGACGCCTGCAGAATTTCCGCGTCGCCTGAAGAATTGGTGATCGCGAGCACACAAAGAATATCTTATTGTTTTCTCGCGTGGACCGGATAGGTGCTCGGCCGTGTAACTTGTAACCCCCTGCATTTCCAGAAAAATGCAGTTTTCGCGGAAGTTCCACCTTTAATCGTTATAATATCGTAAAGATCATTTGTCGAACCAAATTGTGAGAAACCGAAAAATAAAAAATATAAAAAAATGACAAACTGGTAAACAGTATAACACCCTGCATTTCCACAATAATACAGATTTTGCGGAAACTTGGAATTGTTATCATAGCGTAGATCGAGAGAATTGGCCGAACATAACTTTGAAAAACGAAAAACCAAGAAAAATATAAAAAATACGAAAAATGGTGAGCCGTGTAACGCCCTTCATTTACAAAAAATGCAGATTTGGCGCCAGTAACACCTGTGATCGTTATAATGGTGTAAATGGAGATAATTTGACGGACAGGACTTAGAAAATTGAAGAAATTTGGCTCTAAAAGACTCACACTCAAGAGAAGCGCCATAAGAATGCTGAGCATTAGTAGACAATTCTCTTAATTTTTGCAATTTTTTTAAGTGGCCTCATTTAACTCGCGCTCCAGGTAATAACGAGTTATATTATTGTACGCAGAAGCGCAAGGTCGCGGTTGAGCATTTTCAACATTTTCAAGGTCGTTCACCAAAACCATAGCACTTGGTAATGAATGCACACTTGTGCATCTGAAGTTTAGACCGTATAAAACATTGCCACCAATAAATGTTACAATGGCTGCAATTGCACTAACACATTTGTGACTTGTGCACTTCTGGAACACCTTCATGACCTCAGTTATCATGCAATGAGGTTTTACCTTTATAATCTCAGTGTTTTGCCACCTGATCTATCAGGCCTCAATGCACATACCACGAATTAAAAAAAAACTTCCTATAATTATAATGCCATGTTACAAGCAAAGCTGTAAAGCAAATATCTGTATACATTAAACCTATCCGGATCTTGAAGTAATAGTCTACTCATACAAGCTTGGGACATTAGCAGAGAGCTGAGTTGGGTATGTAAATTTTAAGTATTTTGTCATTTTCGAATTCATGAGCATGCACAAGTGTGAGATTAAAATTACATGAATGACACCATGTCGAAGGAACGATGTTTTCTTTTTATTTGATATCAAAAATACAAATACGAACACGAAATACTTATACTGAAATAACAAATACAAATATTAGCAGATTGCCCTTATGGAACACACAAATGAAAATATTCTTTTGTGGAAGAGCAAATAAGGACCTGTCAAGATAAAATTATTCTTTCATTTATGCAATTTTCAGCAGCTTGCTGAACAGGGAGGAAACTCATCTTTTTTGCAGGCTGCTGACTGTATAAAGCCCAATGTTTGGCCTAAAGCTGACGGGTATACCTCATGTCCTAATGTAATATATTACCAAACAAAGAAAAAGTACTTTCTCCGGGCTTCAATTATGGTCCAGGTGAGGTGAGGTGACTGTGAGAGGGAAAGAGGTTCCCAGCCTGCACCACATATGTATCGCAGGGAGAGAAAGGGAAGAGGAGGGGGTAGAAATACACCACTTCCGATGATGTAGAAGGCCTTTGTAGAATCCCCCCCCCAGCAATCTTTGTCCCGGGAGCTGCTGCTTCGGGGATTTCGTCGCACTGTAATGGAAACAGCGTTGTAAACATCTCAAAAACCTCGAGTCACGGGTAGCATTCTGTTGTGTTGGCACTGCGTGAAGAAAAGAAAAGGTAGTTGAAAAAGTGACCAGGTACAAAATTGTGGCGTTATTTATCGGCGGTAAAACAGTATAGCCTGAAGGAGCGCAGCAGAAGTATCACCAACACCTTAGCAGATATGTGAAAATATCATAAATCAGGCAAGTGCATCGCTGTAGTTTAGGCAATTATTTCTTTCTTTCTGCTTTATATTCAAAAGCTCTCCAAAAGGACGTTTTCTTCATATACATAGGAAGGCCGAGCGCTTTTTCAGTGCGAAGGCGTGCGAGAAAAATTTGGCATAATTTTATTTGACGCTGGCACGTCAATTGGACGTCGTAAAAAAACCCTTTTCGCTGTTACACGCGGAAGGTAATGTGCCCTAGTTTCTTTTTATGAAACAATTTCCACCAATAGTATGGTGAAAAACATTTTATGAAAGATCGAATAAAACTGCTAGCAATATCTTTTGCTAAAGCATAGGTAAACTGCGCGCACCGACCAACAGCCAACGCATCTGTAACCATGGCCTCCTGTTAAACGCATTTACAGGAGGCTGAGTAACAACATTAGAAGCCACCGCTTTGAGCAACCTCCACGCCGGCGCCGCGCCGCGTTTGCGCTGCCATTGCATCATGTTTCTGCAAACCGCGAGACTCCAGACAGACGACAGCTGTGCCGCACACAACAAGATGGAGGCTGGTGTTACTCATGAATGTTGCTTCATGTGAAAACTTTACCACTTAAACGCACCGTAAGAAAGTTTCCAAATCGCCACAGGATCCAGACCACTCAACGGGCAAGAAAATTTACTAGCCGAAACGACGACGCAAAAATCTGGTTAAGAAAAAACGTTATAACTAACTTTTTGCTACTCTTACCGAAAATGGCAAGCAGTGGCCATAGAATATTGAAAAATACAAAATTCAAACTGGGTTTTATGTGGTTTGACCTTGAAAATGGGACGTGTGTAAAAATGCAAATTCTTTATGGCACCGCGGTATACTCATTACGGCAACGGAAGTACCCCCCATGTGCAAGCGTTTTCGTTTTCCTCCTGGATCCCAAAACGGCCGCCGCACTGGGAACCCGAATCATTTCTATAAGAACGTCAAATTTACCGTACGATCACGGGTATCGGAGAACGGTTTTGGCGCGGGCTTCTTACGACGACGCAAAAGGCATAATTTTGTGGTCCTTGCTATATTGTCTGCAAACACAAATTCTTACAGTCTGCGCTCCCCCACCCCTCGAAAAAAAAAAGAAATCCAGGGACTTACCTATCCGCTCGTGTTCAACCGGGCTATGCCCGTAATACACACACCAGCCGGCTTGACATGGCGCCGCTGCTTGGCTTGCGTTCCCGGTGGCCGGTGTAACAGGGTTGGTGTAACAGAGGAAGCAACTGCATTCGCAGTTGCTTCTCCTGTTACACTGATTTCGATGCACACATTTGATGTCAGCGGAAGCGAACGTGGTCAAGTGTGAACGCTCGGAACTGAGTATGAACTATACAGAGCACGAGTCAAAGCGCGGGACCCCAACTTGCTCCGCGCTGAAATTACTCCATACTGCGCACGCGCGCTAAAGACAAATCACCGGACCACAACTCGCCACGCACGATCTTTTTTCCACTCCTACTGCGCATGTGCGCGCAAGTTTTTTTTTATGTTTTTCGGCTGTCGCCGTGTCGTCGGGCGCGTGTCGTCGGCCGCCGCAAAGGAAGGTTGCGGGCCATTGTTTGAGGGGGAATACGCGCATGCGCCGCAAGCCACACATATCGCTCGGAGCGTCACGATTGCCTCCCTCTTTTTATTTATTTCCTGGCGTCAGGCTGTCCGCTAGTATATAGCCGTGACACGGGTCGTTGGCGCAGCATATAAGCATGCTGTAACCACCTGAGGTTTTGTCACGGAAAAGAAGTCTGTCAGGGCCTCTTATATCACGGTATTGAGGCTGCCAACCGCATATAAATAGAACGCTATCCGGGACGCGACTAAGAGTGTACTGCCAAATATCATATAATTTTAATTAAAAGATGATCATAAGATTAAGAATTTTTTTAAAATAACGTGAGTACGCCTTGCAGGATTGTGGTTCACAGCACATCTGTTACATTCTTTACCTCTATATTTTCCAGTGAATGATGGTGGTGCTACCACTCTGTACCATGAATTGCCTTATGTGTCTTTTGCTTTTATCAGATTAGATGGATTTGTTTAGTTTACTTTTTTAGCCTATTGGTTATGCGGATATCGCTGTAATGGTTATGATTTTGTTCCCGTTTTATAAAAGCCATCTAACACTGAACTCCTCTCTTATTTCAGAACGAGTAAGCCGGAGCTCACCACGGTGTGATTGTTAACATTGAGTACAGCTTGGCTTCCTAAGTGCATGTTTGCGATGTACATTTTTTAAGTTTTTCACCGCATTAGTTTTCACCGGCGGCATACCTAACTAAAAATGAACATGGATGTCAAAGCAAATCTTTGTTTTACCAAATTTTTAAAGGCTATTGGGAAATGAATAGTTGAATATTGTAGAGGATGAATTTTCTCGTTTAAACAAGTTTCTCTAGATTTTTTTCTGCTTATAAAGTCCGCTGCGCGGAGATTGAATAAATTAATCATCCGCATGTATATCCCTTTGAACAAATTACAAGTGGTAACCACAGACTATCTATTTCGATCTTTTATCTAAGCTTAGCGATCATTGGCTGTCACAAACTAGGGTCTTTATTTCTACCGAGAAGTCGTAGCAGTATTAAAAGACTCCTCCATTAATTTTACAATCACGGTTAGTATAATAATGTTCTGAGTGCGGAAACACACAAGTCGGAGTAATATTTTGCTTAAAACTGCGCAAATCGTAAAACATTGAATCCCTATTTCTGGTATAATTTCTTACGCTCTGACAATTGTTCATAGCTCTGCTAGCTGGGTGTAAAGCCACTAGGATGGCACGAATATCAGATTTCTCGTCTAATTTTTTCTCTCTGTTAGCTGACTTTGTTGGCCATTAAGAAGTTTATTCCAGGGGTGCACGATCCATTTTTTAGCATTTCAAGTTGATGGATTTCTAATAGGCATTTCAACATTTCAATAACATTTTGAAACACATGAGTCCACTGAGATTGTTCTAGTCCCGTTCTTGAAATCTGCTAAGAAAGTCTTTATGTATAAACATTATAAAGTTTACATTTTATGATATCTGCCTCTAATAAATGCATACCAAACTCACTACACCTTTATGTTCTGGTATTATAAAATATTTCACGAAATTTTGTTTAACAATTAATTGATCCTGGTACGTTGCTTTTTTATTTAAGCCAGCCAAATTAAGGCAATTGATTTAGGCCAGCCTCAGTGGTTGGCATTTATTCATTTCAATAATTTAAATGTCCCAGACCCTATCACCAAGTGCATACCTCATAACTTTGGCCACGTTCTGTACTGTCTTTCTGCCAAGATTCTTTCGATTTTTTTACATTGTAATTGTGCGGGCTGAATAAGTTTTTCCTCCACAAATACAATTTACCAAGCCTATTTTGCTCAAAACGTTATTAGCTCGTAATTAGTCGCTTTTTCTTTAATTATGGCATCATCTAATTGTTTCTAATGTGTTATATTTAACCCTTAAGTCAGAAATAAACAGTCTCAGAGTGCTACTCCTTTTTTTGCAGAATTGATTTATTGCAGGCAACCTGTTTTTTTTTTTTGTTTTGTTTTCAAATAGCTTTTCTTTTTTTAGCGATCAACATGAGTCAGGATAAACTCGATGAGCACGCCCGGACAGGAAAAACGTGGGTGGAGCGAGAGGGCCGCTGCCGTTCCCGTCCGTCTGATAGACTGTTACTAGACTCCGCCTGATATATGCGCCAATAGTTATCAAGGCGTCATCGGAGGAGGGAGTTTGTAAAATAGCGAAAGCTACATACGGTCGTAAAAACGGTGCCTCGTCAAATCCATAGCGTCTCAGCTAGACATGCAGTCATCTGAATACTTCACAGGCATGTTTGAAGTCCTATGTGGAGTGTCCACTAGAAATATTCATTTCAGCGTGAAGTGTACTTATGCTCGGTTTCGAGCCGTGTATAGGTAAATAAATATGGCCATACATTTCTCCATAGACGTATTATTCGTACTCCGATAGAAACATCCGCAACAAATTTAGACGACATCAGGAATAATTTCAATGAAACGAAGCATAACAAAGCCACAATTTAAAAAAAAAAATTGCGTGAGGTTAGTAAGTTCATAAAGCGCAAAGTGAGTTTGCAGAAGGGTATAATAGGACTGTAAACATTTTTTTGTTGCTGAAGAATTCGTATGTTTGTATTCATATTGTTTTAATTATGGTATTAATATTTGGCACTCCATCAGCAAGATATTTAATATTTTTCCTAGATGCGTCGTTTATATGTTGTGTAGCAGCGCTTCTTGCCGCTATGCGTTGTGGTGGCCAGTTTTCTTATTAAACGTTTTGTAATGATAACCCGCTCATTCTTTATAGACCATACAATGTGAGGTTTGGTAATGGCGCCGCGTTTTCTTAGAAGCCATATTCAATGATTGGTAAAAAAATTTGATCATTCTGAATCTGATTTTAAAGGGACACTGAAGTGAATTTTTCAAGCTCCCGTTTTTGCTTCCACTGCGTAGACTGGCTCAAATTAACACACTTTTCATAATTTATCCGGTTGACAAGTCGGTAATTATTTTATAATGCTCGAAAGAAGAAAAGATACCATACGCGGTCTGCGGCGGCCGCAACAACTAAACGGTGTGACGACGGGAGGAGGTGCACTGTGATTGCACGATGCGCACGATTAGCATTCAAAGAAGTTTCGATTTCAGTTCTGTAAAACAATATGGTTGACATCCGACGTTATCTGATGGACATTCTCAATATCTCAGTAATCGTCATACCGCGCTTCTGCCATGTTGTAGGCTGTAAAATGCCTAAGATAAGCCTCCCAGGACGGCTTGGAATCGTAGCAATCACTAGCCGCGGCCTACACAGTGTATGAAAGCCCTCGTCGTCACTGAAGACGCTCAAATGCCATGCGCTTTTCCTCCATACTTGGAGCTTGCCTCACTCATGCCTGTATCGTAAATAGCGCACCAGGCCAAGGGTCTCCTGATTCTGGCCTGTGCCCACTGCCCGCAAGCAGTCGGTGCTTATGGCAACAGCACACGAACGAGAACCATGGCTAGCGCACCAGTGTCAGTTTGCGCGCGTTCTGCGAACTCGCTCGTGGAGCAGTGAACGTAACGGCCCACAAAAGATGAACTCAGTATAGACACCATCGGCCGAAAGTGGAGAAAAATCAGCTTACAAAAAAAAGTACCCTCGGGGATTCAAACTTGTGACTTGTAAATAACATACCTAGCGCTTGAGACCACTTGGCCACGGGCCAGCGCTATCGACGGCGGAAATGTAAGGTATATAATGTATAACCAGTTGTTTTAGCGACTTAGTAGCTTAGGTGACTATTTGTTGTACAGTGCTCGTGCAGTAAGCGTCTCCCAAATTTCCACAATATCTCACGTTTAGCAATGGCATTTCTTAGACGGAAGAGCGTTTGCAGATATGTGGTCGTGCTGCTGACCGCTGTGCTTTTTCCCCCAGCGCAAGAACGTGCTTCCAGCTCCCTAGTTTTACGTTGTACGGTAAAAGTTTCAGTTGATAAATTTATTTCCCTAGTGCCTCTATTGGCTTCGCCGACTTCTCCCGCCTTCAAGTGGCCTTAGATTTTCTTACTAGCATAACAGTCAGCGAAGCGTGGCATCTGGGCTTGTGCAGCACTTGTGTGGAGCGACCTGGACTTGGAGCTTGATACAGTCTACAAACTAACAAACTAAAGAAACGCACATTCTTCCATTCACAAACGTGTCGTCGCTTAGTTTCAACTGAGAGAACAAATTGCGGCGACCGCTGGCCCGAATGACTCTGTCGGAAGGTTGGCGAGCCGTGCAGTAGAGCAGTCAAGCCAAGTCATCTCCTCCTGACGTCACACGAAAACGCCACAGAAAATGGGCGAGCATTCGGAGAGGACGACAGCATTTTCTAATTTATTTTTCTAATAAATAAATTCCCATAAACGCACTGAGAGTGGTCGAAACATCGCCTGTGGACTCCGGACTACAATTTGCGCTAGTAATCTCGGAATGTTTACAAATCACCTCAGCGTCCCTTTAAAGGTGACATCAAGACAACCATGCATTTAAAGGGATGCGAAAAATATCCTAATTTTATACCTTTGGCCATGAAATTTGTATGATACAAATATACGAAGGAACGCAAACCTATGCAGGGCTTTGTGGAATTACGAGTACTTCAAACGTGAATACTGCAGCGACTTTTATTTAGCGGTAGCCAGTAGTATACGGGGTTGCCTCATTTCCTGTGGACGTCATTTTCTAAAGGCCCAACCACATGCACGCGTAAAACCGGCGTACTCGCGCAAGGACGTAAACCGGCGTAAGCGCGTAAGGAACCGGCGTACTCCGGCGTACGCCGAATGCATTGGTACGCGCTTGTTACGCCCAAGTCAGAGCGCGCAGATATCGACGCAAACTTTCGGGCGTACGGTGTTGACGTACACCTCTGGCGGTGATGTTATCGGCAGTCAGGTCGCATAACAAGACAGTGAATTGATAAATAAGCTAACTTCACTATTTATTATGCGATAAAACGAAGTAATTTGTAAAATACGGTGACCAAACAACCGGACAAAACACGCGAAGCAACGAGCAACTATGGGAGCAAGGCAGTTTTACGCCAAATGTAGCGGAAGGGATTCGTTAGTTTTGTGCCTGCCAAGTATGCATACTAATCCTTAACGTTTTTTAATGTCCCGAGAACTGTTTTAGTTGTTTCTGTATTAAATATACGTATATTTGTGAGAATAGGCATTATTTAAGTTAAAATGTAGTTGAACTGGTCGCCACAAAGCTGAGTCCGAAGTAGTCGAGCCACACTGCGCGGCGCATTGGTTTACGCGCGCGTTGCGGCGATATTGGCGATATGTGGTTACTCGCCCTCTCCGGCGTCGTCGGCCGGCGTAAAGGCAGCGGCGTATGCCGCCGCAGGCGTACGTCGTTGCGCGAGTACGTCGATTTTACGCGTGCATGTGGTTGGGCCTTAACGGTGCAAAAGATTTTTATGTTCGCATTCTCAGGAATCAGCGTCAGTGGTCACTGAGAGGCGATGAAAATCGGTCAGCACAAAAGTTTCCATAAGTAAAGGCCCACATGAAGATGAACAACCAGGTACCTTTTTCTATTTCGAACAAACCTTTTGCTTTTTCACCTCTTTTGTGCTTTTGGAGACCGCACAGGAAGGTCTTTTTACTTAACACTAGTATATACAGCTAGCATACCCTACTGCGGTTTCTCAAAAAAAAAAAGTTCGTGGCGGAAACCCGCGTCACAAAGGTAGTCGAGGGAAAGGAATCACCTAGCTCCCTTTTATTCTGCTGAAACCAGAAAAGGGCCGTCGATAGGCTGAGGCTGCGAGGCTGAGAGTCAATAAGCCAATTTGGGGGGCGATGCGGTACAGTGGAGAGTGGCGCTAAAAATCCCAGACTTGTGACGCTGGAGCTCGTTCATACGATGGTGGGTGGTACAGTGCAAACAAACTAGCTCCCCAGATCAACGCGTAGCGATTTTGACAGCGCTTGTACACAAACGAGTAATAGTTGATTAAAGTCAAAACTGAAATTAAGACTACTGCGGGCGATGGCAGAGAGGTTATTTTGCAACGTAAATTTGCACTTTAAAAAAGCAGCACTGGGTATAACTGCTATTTATACTTGTTTCCACGCACCTACAGGATTTTGGTTCTCTTTTGAGAATATTCCTTAGGCAAGGTGCGCTAGTATACATTCCCAATACATCCTGTGTGAGGCCCCACAATTACAGTGCAAGACTATGTACGGGGAATCCATACCCGTTATGAAACTTTTGGTCCCTTTTGAATGCGTAAGCAACGGATGCTGCAGCGAGGAGGGTATTTGTATTAGCGGCAGATCATTCCACTGATATCACTGTCACGTGAACGGATATTAAGGTTGTTTAGACCAGCTCAGAAAAATGGACGAATGAAAGCCGTTGACATGTTTAACAACATATACATTTAATGCACACTGAAAACAACCCTAGCATGAACTATATAATAAATCAATGGCACAAACTCGATAACAGTCAAACCTTAACCTAATATCCCAAAAGTGCAATTCAAACCAAAACCCCAAAGCCTCTACAACAAAGTTTTAAGCGATTAGTCCAAAGGCACTTAATACATCAAGTTCTAGTTAACTCCTCTCATACCACAACTCCCTAGTTGTGTCATTTACGACTGCGTCCCTACTGGACTGGCCTACCCCCGTCGTCGGCGCTGACGTGTCGCACCCTTGTGTGGCCGCGACCCAGCCTTAGCCGTCGTCGCCTCGCTTTGGTGATGGCGTTCGACGCGCGGCCACTCCTTGGACGGCATGGGCTCCACGTGTCCTCACTTCTTTCCTCTGTGGCTACCCCCTTCCCGCTAGAGGTCCTTGATGCCAGCGTTCGATGCGTGCGGTCATCCCTTGGGCGGCGTGCTTCCTCGGTTGCTACCCCCTGGTAGCCGCTGCCGCTGGAGGTCCCAGGTAGTCTCGGCACGAACGTAGCCTTTCGGGGCCGTCGAGACGAAGGTCGATGGAGCTTGAACGTTGGCCGCTGGTGCCCGACCGATGCCGCTGGGGCCACGACGACAGATGTTCGTGGTGCACCTAGGATGACCGTCCCGATGCGAAGTCGGCCCGCTCCCGTCCAGGCTCGGATGGCATGGTCGATGGCCTGGCCGCGTCCCCTTGGCTCGTTCTTTGAAGCGGACGTGCTCCTACCGCTTCCTGGTTTCTGGCCTCCCGGTTTCTCGCCTCTCTCTTCTCTTTGTGCGCCCCGCTTTTATCCCGTCTGGGCTTTCCCGTGGAGCCCTCTGATAGGGTCCTTGACTTTCCCATGTCCATATATTGCCATCACGCCACTGGTCTCCTGCGCGGCGTTCTCTAATTGCATGGCCAGTGCGCTGCCATATTTGCCCATGATACCCCAGCGTTTCGGCGCTGGCGTTCGCTCATTGGTGCGCTCAATTTTTTGGGGGTTTTAGTGCTTATCCTCTCCGAAGTGCCCTGACACAGGACAATTGCTCCCCCCCCCTCTAAGAGTTTTTTCTCAAAAACTGCTTTGTCTTGGCAGCCGCTGTCCTTTTGTTCCACACCCCTTGCTCTCTTCTTCTGAGCCCACTGTTCACCACCACTGCTCCCTTCTTTTGTCGTACTTTCACTTCTCACTTCAACTCACCACTTTTTTCACCCTTGTCTGCAGTTCACTCGTGTCTACAGAACACACACACGTTGTTCACACCCCGTTCCCGTTATATCACCAATACATAACTTTCGCAACCCCCGAGATACAAATACTCTTCTCCAACACATCACTGCAATCAGGCACTTCAATATTCTTTTATTAGAAAACACTCTTTCCCAGTCCACACACAACATAGGTTTTTCCTCCTCGTCCTCAATCCGCACTTTGCCACAACTTCTTTTATGTCTACTGTTCATACGCTTACACCAACCTACTCATACAGTCTGCACCCAAACACATCACCAAAATCAAATACTTCAATTTTTAATATTCGACACCACTTTTAAAGACGATAGTCTTTCTTGGGCTACTTAAACCCAGAAATTATGGTCTGTCTGTATGTCTCTCTGTCTGTCTGTCTGTCTGTCTGTCTGTCTGTCTTTCACACATAAAGAGAATTTATTAAAAACTAGTTACAGCTAGAGCCCGCTGTAGTTAGCTTTGCACGGGTCGACAGGGCACAGGATGTACGCGTGAGGAGAGAATTTATTATAAAACCACATCCACAGAGGAAAAGAAGTGAACATCACACAAGTTCACAAAAGAACTCTGTGACTCGATTTAGCCTGCCGGCCAAAGGTAAACGTCTGAACCCGGTTTATATGTTCATACTAGTCAAATTTGTTGAACAAGAACAAGACATTACGCAAATATGAGCCAGAAAATCTGCACATAACGTATATTTGCAGTGTTCCTTTATTAATGAATTCATGGATGCTTCGTTTTTTGATAGCAAATGATATTGTACATCTACACCAGAAAACCGCTGCCTGGAGTTGCCCGCGCCACTTCCACGCGGCATATAAAAAGTCACGCGACAACAGCACTGAAAGGTGATGATGACGACGTCCTCAAACATTTTGGCACGCACGCACGCACAAGGGGGATTGCCCAGTGATAAATCGGTTGTTCCACTAGCTAGGTTCCATGTTCTGCTTGGAACGCACGTGGAGCACGGCCACGCGGTTCTATGAACCTTGAAGTCGGCCGCTTCGATTCACGCGCGTCACCGCCGTACTGCTGCGCTGGCATCGACGAACCCGGCCTGTAGCACTGGAATGAGGTTAATTCAAATCGCCTTGTGCAAACCCTTGGTGTGTTTACCTTGGGATGAGCGCGACGGTACAGGAACAGCACGGTAGGTGAGCGGAAAAGCAAATAAGGGCATTTCCTTTGCAAATGTATACAAAGACTATCGCCTTTTGACGACGTTTGCAACGAAAGGAGCAAATACGCGGCCAATTTTTTCTCATCCGAACTTCATCACTTATTCTTACCTCCACCCTTGCCTCTTCACCTTAGTACACTATGTATTCTGCACCAGAATACACAACTTATTCGTCACCGTTATAGGTCCTACTACTGTCCATGTCAACTCCATGATTTTAACCAGCTTTGTTTTTGTTTTACTTCATCTTCACCTTCTTCTGCCTCGACCATTCAGCATTTTTCGCTACACAATGTACTCGCTTATCACAGCCAACTTTCTTCATGTTAGTCGTGTGTCGGTGGCACACAGCCGGGCTCGATGGTCGCGCTAGAAACTAACGTTTCGCCATTGTTGAAGAACCGAGGAGAGGACTGCGGGGCGTGAGTGATTTTTTTCGAACTGCACAATGATGGAACTGCACAATGATGGCGATAGTAGGAGGCAGCTGCCAAGCTACCTCTTTTTTCTCTAATATTTTTAACATCCTCCCAGGCGCGCAATAAATGGAGGAAAATATTTAACATAACGCGAAGAGTTCACGTGTCAGCAGTCATCCATTGTTTCTTCCTTTGGAGCATACAACACCAAAGCATTTTAGTCCAAGGTCGTGTGAGTGGTCCATTATGATCCCGATCTCTGTCATGCCCGTATTAGCCTCATCAGAGTATTTTATACTTATGCTTCCAACGAAGCTTGGAGCGTCTGTGGAAACAGCACATTGATGAATCCGACCAGGATAAGTGGCTCGTCTGGACCGTCTTCTGTCCTTGATAACGACTTTGTAGTGCCCGTCCATACGTCGTGTGCCATGAACGTGGGGTTGCCTGTCGTGTCCTCGAAGAATTACGAAGTAGGCTGGGTGTCTTTGTGTTTTTACCGTTTTTTCTACGCAAGGCTCATCCTTTCTTTCTTGACTTTCAGATCAATCGGCAGGTTGTCATGCATTTCGGTGGATCCTTATTTAGGACACGCTTGCATGCTTCTCGTAGTCCTTCCGTCTTCGCTGTTTTCGCGGTCTTCGTTTTGGGGTTGGGGCTATTGAATCCTCAACTTTGGCCTCGGCGAACAGAGCCAATTCGGCACTAGTGCTACTGCGAAGTCGACCTAAATTTGAAGGCTTGGTGGATGCGTCTGGGGCTGCGTGGATGCGTCGGAGCTTAAGAGGAGGTTTGTGGTAAACACTTTCTGCTTGCAGGCCTTAATGAGGTTCTTCGTGGCGCATTGTGCTTGTTTTCGTCTCATGACACTACGTGAAGCAGAAGCCTTTTCAGGTGCACCCACTGCGTTGTCGTTGCTCCGGTGATAAAGTGGAAATAGTTCATTTTTGGGAGTGAAATCGTCTGAACCAAAAATAGAAGTGGCTGCCTCTACTTTGCCAGGTGGTGCTAGAATTCATCATCATCATCATCTTTTATTATACCCTTCAGTGCCCCTTGCGGGGTATTACATAAGGGGGGAGCAAGTACCGAAATTCCACAGCAGGTGATGGTCGATGATACAGGCGTAGAAATGAGGCAGACTCATAAAGAAATGGCAGCAACACAGCAAATATATATACATGTGTAATGTACCTAAAGGAACTGTAACAATAAAAATAAGGAGCGAGGACCCCTTTCAAAATAATTAATATGAGCCATTCATTGGCCACATGAACCAATCAATCCCACACATTTCCCCACCCGCGGTCACGTCACCCAACACTCACTCTCATGCACTCATAGCACCCATAGACATAGAGTCACTGAACGCGCGGAGTGGTCAAGCCATTTCTCCAGGCGGTTAGCACATGCACAAGGTCAAAGCCGAACGCCTAGCGCAGTCCTAGCGCGGACATCCCGGTGTCCTCGGATGTTGTAAGAAGGCAGCTAGTGAACTGCTTTCCAAGGCATCGTCAAATCACTGGTTCTCTTTAGAAGGTGACCGTTCTGCAAAGCGGATTCGTTGATTTCGGTACCGTGCTCTTCCTCTGGAGCTTTTTTTTACAGTGTCATCGAAAGAGTGCTTTTGCAATTTCGGGAACAATTGGTCCATTCTAAATTCGGTCAACAGGATAAGGTCTTCGAATTCATAAGCGGCCTAATATTTTTTTTCTAAATCATCCAGGTCGACATGTTCTTTAATTTTACTGTCCAGTTTCTTTAGTATTTTACATTTTTCCATCAGTCTCTTCTTGAGGAACATTAGCTTACCGATTGATGGTCCCTCGGCATTCATAAGGATTGTATGTCATTCATCAATGTGGTGGCGTCGTTCCGGATTAGGTTTCTTCGTTCGCACAGGGCCTCCGTATCGATGCTCGCCGTTATTATCTGCAGGTCACGGAGAAAGTTATGGTACGCGGGAATTCGAAGCCGTTCCTTCCATTCTTCCCCGCAGAAATCCGTTCGGTAGCGTTCGTGAGGGCAACTGATCGTTAGTTGCTTGGTGAGTCCTGAATTGATCCGTGGGTAGTTACGTCCGCCTGCGGCCCGTAGTCAGCGGTCACAGTTCAGTCCCATCACAGCCGTGTCACTCACATCATCGTTAAATGCGGTCCGCACACTCCGTTCTTCAACTGTGTTGTCTTCCCATCCTGGTCACGGCATCATTTTGTTGAAAAACCGAAGGGAGGACCGCGGGGCGTGAGTGATTCTTTTTAATGGCGGATGAAACTGCACAATGATGGTGATAGTAGGAGGCAGCTGCCAAGCTACCTCTTCTTTCTCTAATATTTTTAACAACAGTTTCACCCCTACGGTGTAGTAGTGTGCATCTCTCTGACGGCCTCTAGCTTGCAAGGCAGTTATCGTGTCACGTCTGCGATGCCGTAAGCTCCTTTGCTTGCCGAGTTTATTTTGAATCTTTCTAGAGCTGTTTCTGCGCTTACATTCTTTTCTCTTTTCCAAGGTTACCTTGCTTCGACCTGTCTGACACTTTCCGGTTGGCCTCCCTTAGTGCGTGCGGCTATGATTACGTACACAAACCTGCCCAAACCTCACTCTTTCAGTTTTCTGCTCTCACGATTTAGAAAAGATGTGCGTTTTCGCTCGCAACCAGGTTGTGAATGTTGCTCACGGCACTTTCGCCTATGATTCTTCACTGGGAACATTAACCCCTGCACTCCATCACTACCAGATTTCCTTTGTAGTGGCTTTTGATCGACAACTGTCAGTTTGTCAGTGTACGGTACCAGCTTGCCTTGTGTCTCTCTACTCGGTTTAGTACTCGTCACCTCATTAACAAGCTCAGGCACGAAGCGTTCAACTTTCATTTCGGAAGACTTTTCCCTGGTCATTTCAGAGATTAGGTTACTCTCAGTACGCATACGCGTCTCTAACAAACCCGAAATAAAGCCTTCTGGAGTTATGGTATCTCCCGCGGATGGAGTGGCGGGCACCTCATTCCCAATCATTATTTGTTCGGTAACCTTGAAATCAAGTGAAACGTCAAAGCTTCTAGGCAGCAGCTCACTGTCCTCGCCTGCCGTGTTCTCAGTGCACTACTCTTCAAGCGCCTGATCTGCGATTCTGTCAAACCGGGCCCGTTCGCCGTCTCACGCTTCAAGAGCACCTTTCTCCTCAGTTATATTAACGAGAACCCTTTTCCTTGTATTTTTCATTGCCATAAGAGCGGTGGAAATACCGCATTCTTTCAACAGCACGTGCTTCCTTCTTCGCCGGGTTTATTCTCAAAGCGCTCATCTCTCTGCGTCTGTTCTTCCACCATGCCACACTCAGTACGTTCACCCGCTTGCGCTTCGAACGTGCCTTTCTCGTCAGTGCGCTGTCTGCAGATACAATCGCTTTCTTTCTTTTAGATGTGTAGCAGCTTATTGTCGCGCCTGTTCCCTCCGCTGTTGTGCGGCGTCCACACCCCCACTGCGCATGCGCATCCTCCTCGCGCTCCTCACCTCTCCTTGTCTCATCTCCTATCCTCTCCGGCATTCCTTCTCTCCTCTGCGAAGCTCCTCTCCTGTCCGGGACTGCGCAACGAACGGCAACACCTGCGGCTCCGCGCGCGATAATGCGAAGCAGCTTAGGGTTAGAGGCACGACGGTAACCGCTGCATACTCCGGTAGGGGCGCCACTGTAGCTCCGTCGTATAAATGACGCGGGCGCACGCTTCGCTCCCCTCATTCTACTCTCGCCCCGCCTCTGATTCCCCTCCATCCCATGGCTGCTTCGCATACTGCTCAGGGTTCCCCTACAGGAAATGGTGACATTTTTTTCGTTTTTACTCACTGCATGTTTTCGATCCACGGCCTGCGCTCGTTCTATCTCACGTGCCTCGTGGCGGCCGGCGACGCGGGAGCCTTCTTTCTCACGTGCGGCACGTTCACGCTTCTTTTGGCGTTGTTTTTCCTCGAGGCACCGCGTTAATTCTGCAGGTTCTCTTTCCAACTCCAACATTTTAATTTACAACTCTCTGTCCTCGGCCTCATGCCTTTGCCCTTCTTTGAGCGATTCTTCTATGTTTGCATCCAATCCATCCTGCACTTTGCGGCTCTCTTCATCCAGCAATTCGAAAAACTCCTCTTTTTCAAACCTCGCGTTTGAACCAACGTCAATAACCGCGCCCAATCCATTCTCGCAGCTAGTCAGACATGTGACTGGGCCTGATGGAAGTATCCTTTTGAGTATAAATCTATCCTGGCAGGCTCGCCAATTGTTTTTATTTTCACGTGAACGGATGGTGAGGTTGTCTAGACCAGCTCAGAGAGATGGACGTATAAAAGCCGTTGACATGTACAACAAAATATACATTTAATGCACACTCAAAACAACCCTAGCGCAAACCACTTAATAAATCAATGGCACAAACTCGATAACAATCAAACCTCAACCTCATATCTCGAAGTGCAATTAAAACCAAAACCCCAAAGTCTCTACAACAAAAGTTCTACGCAATTATTCCAAAGACACCTATTACATCAACTTCTGCTTACCTCCTATCGTACCTCAACAACGTGGTTGTGTCCTTTACGACTGCATCCCTACTGTACTGGCCTACTCCGGTCGTCGGCGCTGACGTGTCACACCCTTGCGTGACCGCGGCCCGGTGGTAGCCGTCCTCGTCCGGCTTCGGTGCCGGCGTTCGATGCGCGTGGTCACTCCTTGAACGGCGTGGGCTCCGCGCGTCCTGACTTGTTTCCTCTCTGGCTACCCCTGGTAGCCGGTGCCGCTGGAGGTCTTTGATGCCGGCGTTTGACGCGCATGGTCATTCCTTGGGCGACCTGCTTCCTCGGTGGCTACCCCCGGAAGCAGCTGCCGCTGGTGGTTCCAGGTAGTTCAGGCACGAACGTAGCCCTTCGGGGCTGTCGAGACGAAGGTCGACGGAGAGTGGACGTTGGCCGCTGGTGCCCGACCGATGCCGCTGGAGTCACGAAGGCACAGGTTGGTGGTGCGCCTAGGATGACCGTTCCGATGTGAAGTCGGCCCGGTCCCGCCCAGGCTCGGATTGCATGGTCATTGGCCTGGCCGCGCCCCCCTGGCTCGTTCCTTGAAGCGCACGTGCTCCTACCGCCTCCTGGTTCTACCCTCTTCTGGTTCTTGCCTCTCTGTTCTCTTTGTGCGCCCCGCTTTTATCCCCTATGGGCTTTCCCGTGGCACACTCTCATCGGCTGCGTGCCTTTCCCATGTCCATATATGGCCATCATCCTGCTGGTCTCCTGCGCAGCATTCTATGATTGGATGGCCTGTGCGCTGCCTATTTGCCTATGATGCCTCGGTATTTCGGCGGTGGCGTTCGCTCATTGGAGCGCTCCTGGTGCGAACTTCAAATTTGCGATCCATTGTTCTTTCCTTTCACTTTTTTGGAGGGTTTGGTGCATCCCCCTTCCGGGGCTGCCCTGACTCAAGAAAATCACATAACGTTTTACAGTTACAGCTAAGGAAGCGTTGGAGGAATTGACGCTGCTCGTTATGTCATGGACACGTTGTATTACTTGCGCGCATGCGTGGAAACGGGTTCTGACATAACGCGGTCTATGTTGGCAACGTCTGCCAGAGCCATATGGATCCTCTACAAGCCAACCCCGGCTATCTTTGTTTTCTTTTTGCTTTTGTTTTCTACAGTCGTAGCTGTGGCAGTAACGGCGCTGACGGCGTGCGGCCCGCTTTGCCTCTATTCTCGTGTCGTAGTGTGTGGAGGCCGTGGTGGTTTCGTTGCCCTTAGGTGTTTGGACTTCTCTTTGGCTACCCTTGAGACGGCAACGTGTGCGCACACACGACGCCCGTTTCAAGAGACGCTAAATATTGATGGCTGAATAAATCAACAATGCAGCTGCTGCCGGAACAGTGGACATTAAAGATCCACCATCAGCTGGGACACAATCTGGGACACAATGTAAAACACGTGTTAACAAGAACCATCTTGTTTTAATACAACTCTCTCAGGAATACAGCGTAAATAACTCAAAACAGTGAATAGTTTCCAACGAATTCGCGACTATCCCAAGCTCTTCGCAGGTGACGGAGTTGTGCGTATGTATTAATCTAACCAAACCTAACGTCACCCAATACATCCAAAGGATAACTGCAATGAAGCAAAGTATTTTAGTTTGGCTACTAGTCGCGAAAGCTTGCCATAACAAACTCACAATCCACACAAGCGTCGTCAGGGTTGTGACGCAATATTGCACGATTTTGTGAATTACTATACACTTTTTTTTCCGCCGAGCAGTATTCCCCTAGCCAGCAGAGGAAATTTTGGTGCCCTCGTCAGCAGCAAACGCCTAGGCTACTACTGGCTACACCAAGAAGCATCCCAGGCTACTACTGGCTACTGGCTAGACCTTGGCTCTTCAAACAAACTTCTGGCACCGCCAGGGATTGAACCCGGGCCCTAATGGAGAAGAGGAGCGAGAGACCGTAGTCTTAACAACTAAACTTCGCCCACATGCGAACACTAGAGAGGCTGACGGTGGTTTGTATTCAGCGTCTGAGTGGGGGAGGGCGCTTTTTGGAGGCGAGACATGAAACAAAAGTGAGGGGTAGGCACTGAGAGACATGGTGCCATAAACGCGTATGTGGCCCTCCTCTTCACCCTTCGAAAGACTCCTCTCCGCTCTCTCTCTGCCGGCGCTGTTCCTCCGGGAATCCCAGGTAACGGCTGGCAGACTCTCAGGCCTCTCTTTATAGAACCACATGTGTGAAATCAATGACGCCGCATGGGTAGTCGTTGTGGTTGTCGTTTACCACTTTGTAGGCCAACCGCCTTCACAGCGCAAATGGAAGCCATTTTTTTATTTTGTAATTTCTATTTTTACTTTAAAAGAGGTTAAGTGTGTGTCTATCTGTGCGTCTTTATGGTTTGTGTGTATGTGCGCATATGTGTGTAAAGGCGAGCAGGTTTTTGTGTACACACGCAGATACAGCCAAGAGTATTCTTTGGGAGTTCCGTTGCGGGTTCACTGTGTAGAGGGCGCTACACGCCATTCTTGCTATATAATATTGTGACCAAGAAAGGTGGGCGTCATTCGTTCGGCTAGCACTGCTCCAGTCACTGGTGCGTGCGCGCCCAGCAGCCGTCAGCACTCATTTTCCTACATGGTGTCAGCAGTGGGATAGCTGAGTACGGTCGTCACTGCCGCTTCTAGCTTTGTGCGATGGCAAACAAGTCAGAGGCCGCATTTGCTGGGATACCTGTACTACATCCGCCATCGAGCTTCGACTTTGCCGACCCAAGTGCGTGGCCTACCTAGATTAAGCAGTTCGAGGACTATGGGTTCGCTACAGGACTGCACCAAGCTAGAGACGAGGTCCGGGTACGAACACGTCATTACTGCATGGGTACTCAGGCTCCACGCGTTCTAGAATTTTTGAACATATCTGCCGGAGAAGTTCAGGCATACAGCGTTGTGAAAAGCAAGTTCACTTCGTATTTCGTGCACTCTGTCAATGAAGTTCATGAAAGTTATCGTTTTCACAAGTGGACGCAACAAGCAAAAGAAAGCGTGGATGCTTTCTATTCCACATTGGGAACCATGGTAAAGAAATGCAACTACGGCTCAGCGTCCGTCGAGGACAGGCTCGTTCGGGATTGATTTATCGTTGGTGTGTTGGACAGCAGGGGCCGAATTCTCTAAAACGACGGGGCGTCGTTTTGAAACGACGGGGTAGCGCCATGCAAATGCATGTGTTCTGGGGTTGGGGCCGTCGCTTTGGGGCGGCGGGCTGGGGCAATCACCGCAGAAAAGCGCTGTGGCAAGGGCTCGAAGTGACACCCACTGCCCCCCCGTCGCTTCACTTGTCGCTTCGCGCCCTTGCCACGGCGCTTTTCTGCGGTGATTGCCCCAGCCCGCCGCCCCAAAGCGACGGCCCCAACCCCAGAACACATGCATTTGCATGGCGCTACCCCGTCGTTTCAAAACGACGCCTGTTCTTTAGAGAATTCGGCCCCAGGTTATCGGAACAGCTATGCCGCACTCCCGACGTATCGCTTGACAAAACGCCCCTCCATGGGCGACTGCACGAAGATGTGGAACGAGAAAAACGGCAACGCGAAACATAGTTATCGGCACCAATCTCAGTTGAAGCAGCAAAACACAGGCCAGCGCCAAAGCAGCCACGTAATCAAGCGCAAGAATCATGAGAAACGCCCCCTGCCGCCGCGCACCGGTCGTGTCCTTTCTGCGGACAAGATACGCATCCACGGGAATTTAGCCCTGCCAAAAGATCCGTTCGCACGTTTTGAAAAAAGAAAGGACATTTTGAAGCTGTTTGCTTAGCTAAACAACGTTCACAAAGCAGGCAGTCGCACGCTATCGAGATGCATGCCGTGAACACCAGTCGCAAGGCGAAAGCCAAATTTGTTCATGTTCAAGTGAACGGCGTCCCGCTCGAGTTCAAGGTCTACTCGGGAGCACAAGTAACTTTTGTTCCAAGCACTGTTCCCGGGGTCCAGGGAACCATCCCTTGAAGGTACCTGGCCAATTCACAGCTACATTGGAGTGGAAGGGCCACAGCTGCGTGCAGCCAGTGTGCGTCACACCTTCAGACTACAACTCTTCTGGGCTACCCTGCTATCTTCGCATTGGGTGTCGTTAAGTTCATCGATGCCGCCGGGCGAGGTGAAAAACAAGCTTGCTCTGCAAGCAAGTAAGCCTGTGGCCAGGACATCTTTGAAGGGCTAGGTACAGTAGGGGAGGAGTACACAATTCGATTCAAGACAAATGCAAAACCATTCGCTCTCAGCGTACCTTGCATAATTCCCATCCCTCTGTACAACACGGTAAAGCAGGAGCTGGACCAGATGGAAAAGCAAGGCGTCATACGGCGCATTACGAGTCGGACACCATGGTGTGCCGTACTTGTCGATTTACCAAAGGCGTCGGGAGGATACCTAATATGCCTGGACCTAACGAAGCTCAACAAAGAGGTTCTCCGCGAAAGGCACGTACTTCCAATGGTTGAATGGGTACTCGGGAACTTTGGAGACGCAAAAGTGTTCTCAAAACTCGACGGCACAGCAGGGTTTCACCAAGTGCGGCTGTCTCAAGAATGCCAAGAGTATACCACATTTGTCACGCCATTCGGACGCTACTTCTACTGCCGTGTCTTCCTTTCTCACGGGCTTCGGCACCAGAGTATTTTCAGCGTGAAATAGCTCGTATTTTGAAGGGAAAGAAAATGTCGTCAACATAATAGACGACATCTTTGTCTTCAGAAAAGACCGTGAAGAGTACGACAAGTGACTTGCTGAGGTACTTGCACGGCTGAAGAAAGTCGGCGTGAAGCTCAACAAGGCAAAATGCTGCTTTGGTAAGGCCCGAGTAGAGTTTCTGGGTGTTGTCATCGACGGAAACCGTATTTCGCCAAGTCCCAGAAAACTCGAAGCACTAGGAATCAAGCAAGCACCCAATGACGTTGTCGGTGTCAGGCGCTTTCTCGGCATGGCCAATCAAATAGGTCGCTTCCTGCCCAACCTTTCGCAGGTAACTGCCCCTATTCACGCCTTGTTAGGCGAGCGAAATGCGTGGCAATGGTTACCACATCAGGATGCTGCCTTTAATCAGGTAAAGGCAATGCTTACCTCAGACCTGTGCGTTGCGAAGTACCATCCTGCTCGCAATACCATTGTCCCTCGCAACGCAAGCTCATTCGGTCTTATAACTGTTCTTCTGCAAGAACAGCCGTCGGAAGAGCACCGCGCTGTAGCATTTGCGTCACGGGCACTAACAGAAGCGGAACAGCGCTACAGCCAAACAGAAAAAGAGGTACTGGCGGTAGCATAAGCAGTGTATCGTTTTGACCAGTATGTTCGTGGCGTGAACGTAATGGTAGAAACCGACCACCAGCCCCTGGTAACATTACTGGGAACGCAGATGCCTCCGCGCATTCAACCATTTCGCATCAAACTTATGCGCTACCAATTCCGCCTGGTCTACGTTTCGGCCAAACAACTGGCAACTGCGGACACTCTTGCGAGGGCTCCGAAGGAGAAGCCATCGATCAGTCAAGTAGATGTCGTAGAACAGTTTCTAGATCTTCAAGTTGCTACCGTAACAGACACGAAGCTAGTCTCTGTTGATGATCTTCGCAGGCATCAAGAACTGGATGGTGAATGCAACTTGCTCGTCAAGTACTGCACCCAAGGTTGGCCGCGTCGAGGCTAGCTTCGCGAACATGTCAAGAAGTACTGGAGTCATCGAGGTTATTTCTCTCTGTACAAGTGCATACCGCTGAAAGGTAATCGCGTCGTCATCCTCGTTTCGCTGCAAAAGGATACACTTGATCTTAACCATGAAGGCCACCAAGTAATTACCGATGTCGCCTGAGAGCCCAGGATTCTGTGTGGTGGTACGGACTTGCGGAGCAGCTACGAGACAGTCAACCGCTGCAGAGAGTGTGCCGTAACACGGGTGCAACGAAGGGAGCCGATAGTGGTGACCCAGATTCCAGAGCAACCATGACAGGAGGTAGGCATAAACTTGTCTTCCTTCAGGCGACACGACTACCTACTCGTAGTGGATTATCGTTCTCGCTACCCCGAATTCAACTACTTGCGGAGCACGAACTCTTGTGCAGTCAACGATGCAGTCAAAAGCATTTTAGCTCGTTTTGGCATTCCCGTAGTGGTGCGAAGCGATAATTGACCTCAGTTTGCATCGTATGTCTTCACAGCTTTTGCGAAACACTACGGCTTCCAGCACCTAACGTCAAGTCCAAGCTACCCGCAGTCATACGGGGAAGTTGAAAGGGTGGTGCCAAGGATCAATGAATTGTTTACGAAGCAGCTGACGGAAACTCTGGAACCGAAGTGGCCTGCACCGGATGAAGTCAAGCGCCAAAATGAAGTGATGATAAGGCGGCAGAAGATAGACTTCGATCGCCGCCATGCCGCGACCGTCCTTCCTCCGCTGCAGCTAGGAGATACGGTGTGGGTTCGAGACGTCAAGACTACGGCGTGTGTTCTCAGTCCAGCTGCCAAGCCCGTTCGCACGTCGTGGAAACACCCACCGCTGTGCTCGTACGTAATAGGCTTCATCTAGTGCCATATTCCCATCCAGCTACAGCGCCAGCTCGAAGTGAAAACTGTGATAAAAAAGATTGGAGCAAGGTAACTCCCTCCACGGCGACAGCAACACCAGGAGAGTCCGGTGAACCCGCAGTGCGAATTACAAGGTTCGGGCGTCGGGTCAAGCCTCCGAAACGACTTGACTTGTGATGAGTTTTGTTTCGTATGTGCTAATCTCGGGGACGAGATTCAGAGGGCGCTACACGCAATTCTTGCTATATATTATTGTGACCAATAAAGGTGGGCGTCATTCGTTCGGCTAGCACTGCTCCAGTCACTGGTGCGTGCGCGCCCAGCAGCCGTCAGCACTCATTTCCTTACACACCGACGTTCATTGAATCCGTTTGAGGAATTCGGCAAACAAAATCAGAATATTCGTCAATACACTTTCCCACCCCAGTCGCCATATAGTGGGGTACCCAAAGACAACGCAAGATTCTTCAGGGAACAAAAGTTAACTGCAGCGAACTTGCGCTCTTCTAACTGAAAAGATACACAAGCGCCGTTGGAGCAGTTAAGAAAGTGACGTGCGCAGGCGAGTGTCCGAGAATTGAATGCAGCGCGGTAGCACTGTTTGCTTTGCGAGCCCTAATACTTCGGCGTTATTCCTTCGACAACCATACAATCAGCTCTGATCGTTCGGAGAGGATCGATCGATCAGATAACAAGCAGCGGCTACATTTGTTTACCGGGCGGGGCATTGTTATATATCAATTCCATGCTTCAACATAGCCCTCCGCCAGCAGCCACCGTCGTCGCGCGACTTTAACCCGCGGCGTAGCTTCAATGCTTGAGCACGTTTCGGAAGCGACTCAACACACGCATCCACACTAATGTCATGCTTAGTGAAGAAACACCGAAACATCTTCGGGCAGACAGATAGACTACAGCATTCGATGCAAGCATCCTTCTAAGGATAGACCTGTTTTCAATTCCGCTACGAGCATGCCCTCAGTCTCTTTTTTTCGGGCTAATAAGGCCGCTCGTCTTCGCTTTGAGGGCTCCTTTATGGACGGGCATTCCGTTGTGGGGAAAGCAGACAACATAAACGACTGGCGCAACTGTTTGCAAATAGTTCTGGTGGGCAATAAAATGAGGGCGCAACTCTAGGATTCGGCGCCAATCGAAATAAGCGAAGTACATTGATGAGTCGGCATGCCCCTCAGCAAAACAGAAGTGACCGGCACAAGAGAACCCATCTTAACAATCATCTACCCCGCTTTGTCTACCTCGCGCTGGTGGAACAGCATGCTCTGCAATTAACCATCTCAGAAATATTCTTCAAAACTTCAATTGCCCGAGTTGAGTGTCCGTACTTCTCGTAATGGTTAGGTAGGTTGGAAGGAAGAAATGGGAAACCTGGGGCCGCATAGCGCTTCATTTTTTCCTGTTTTCCCTGTTTCACGTTCTCCCGCTGCGTTCCGTGGGGTTCCTTCTCGTTCAACATATCTATAGTGGCGCGAGAATTCTGAGTGCCGTGTGGTCAGTCGCAAGCGGTGTTGATTGCCGGCAAGCCCACCTAATTTTGCGGTCTGCAGGTCCGATAGCCACCTTGGAGCCCGCCGAGAGCCGAACCGCGTTAATCAAGCTTCCATAGGCACTTTCGCACAGCCTAGCATACCCTATGGCTGCTGGAAAGAGCGTCGTCACGAAGCGCAACGTTACAGCGTTCTTGCCACAGGCGGAAACTTTGCATTTTGTATATTTTGTACCCCAGCTGGTAAGTGCCGGTGCTCGAAAGTGTACAATAAAAGCCTAGGTAGGAGTTTCTTTTGTCATTCATTTGCATCAGACTATGCTTCACCTGCGTTTTTTTTCGCAATCGTGCGAAGTTACGGGGTGGTTAAAAACGAAAATAAGTTGATGTGAAAAAATTCAACACCTTCTAACTGTGAAAACAAAACCTTGGGATGCGAAACATTTTGAGGGTTAAAAGTAGTTACTACGCGGTGTTTCTGTCATTGTTTATTTGCTCTAACGGAGATGAGACATTTATTTGCGCCTGTGGAAATTATGGCACCCAGACACAGCGCGGAACCCTACATACAACACAGTGTGGGGCAGGGAAATATAGAGTGGAGAGAATTTGAGAGAAATGAAAAGAGAATGTAGGCTAAGCATAACGTTTATGCGGGCCCCAAAGTAGGAGTCATCGCTTCCGGGTGGAGGGAAATTCAGCGCACACGCCGATGCACAGAACGTCTGGAGAGCACACTGAGCGGGCCACACAAACAAACAAACACACACACACACACACACAAGGATATATATATATATATATATATATATATATATATATATATATATATATATATATATATATATATATATATATATATATATATATATACATACATACATACATACCACTCCCAAGTGCCGGAATTGAATTGGGAAGCATTGAAGTAACGCCGGAGAACAGAGGAGAAAGGGGGACGTAATCAAGGCAGGCGAGGATATAGGATAAGAGGAAGACACTGCATGGCACTGAAGTCACCAGTGCTTCAGTGCCATGCAGCGTCTTCCTGTTATCCTATAGCCTCGCCTGCCTTGATTACGCACCCCTTTCCCCTCTCTTCCCCGGCATTACTTCAACGCTTTGCTCACCCCCCCCCTCCTCCTTGTATTCTGGGCCTCGTATACTTCTGTGTCGCGTAGAGCTTACGTTTGGCTTGATACGTCTGCTTGCTCCGCCAACAACTGAAATGTATATAAACCCAACTGACCTGCAGTATTTGTATCTTTGAAAAAAATTCACAGCATATCCACGGGGTGAATGATGATGAGTGGGCGAAGCTCCTGAGGGGAAATCATCGTAAAACCGTGACTCTTCAGTGAAAGTTCGCCCACTACATCTGTGTCCTAACGTAACGTCTAGAAAGTCTCGCCTAAACCGCGCGTCGGCACCTTGGGGCTGAGCTCGCCTGATGCGTTTTGCAGACGCCTCACGAGCTCTCACTGCATCGGGGTCTGCCTGCCGATACGCGCGCTTTCTCGCCGCTTCCCGTTCTCTGACGTTTTGGAGATCCTCTTCGCGCCGCAGCCGTGCCGCTTCGCGTACGGCAGGGTCCTCGCGCCGTTGCCGTGACGCTTGGACCTCTCGTGCTCGAACGCTGGGATCTTGGCGGCGTCGTCGCGCAGCCAGACGACACGCTTCGGCCTCCCGCTCTCGTACGGCAGGATCTTGGCGGCGGCGTCGCGCAGCTTCACGGAGCGCTTCTGCCTCGCGGGCTCGCACATCTGCAGCCTTATCCATCGGGAGACTCCGAGCGCGCGCCAACAGCGAACGGATTTTATTACAACGCTCCCCACCATCTAGTAAACAATCCAAGAACTGATGATGATGATGATGATTAGTGGCTTTCCCTTTGAATCGGGCGTCGGTTGTCAGCAATCGACTTGCCTGTTTTATTACGTTTACATGCCCTACTCCCAGGTTAACCTATAGATTTGCTTCCTCCCTCCCATTTCTCCCTCTTTTCTGTTTTAAACTCCTCGCCCCCACCCCCCTTTTTTCTCCCCTCGCTGTTCTAAATTCTCGTCCGCATGATTACTCAACCTGCGTACCGATCCCTTCCCTGCTTTTCCTCCACCACCACTCCAGTCGCCTCTTCGCCACCTCTATGGCCTTGAAGTTGAGGTTCCCCCTCGCCCCAAATCCCAAAGCCTCCGCCAGCGTCGTTTCCCCCTCACCCCACGGTGGCCGTATCTCTGTGCAGCTCCTGACAATATGTTCTATAGTTTCTCGATCACTGCCGCAGCATGCACACGTTTCATCCTGCTGCCTGTAGCTACCCGTGTATGCCCGGGTTCTCAGGCACCCTGCCCGTGCCTCGAAGAGCAACGCACTGCCTCTCGTATTGCCATAGAATCCCTCCTTCTTAATTTCCCGTTTCTCTGTCCTATAAGTCTCCAGGGTTTTTTTCGCTTCCATTCTCTCTGCCCACTTCGTCGTCTCTGCTGCCTTTACCTGCTTTTTAACTGTTGTGTAAACCCCGCTTTCCCCTACCGACTTTCCGTACCGCTTGGTCAGCTGTCTGGTCCTCCGTCTCCACCGCGTGTCCACGCTCCTCAAATACAGGTACTTAAACACCCTCGCGGCCCATCTTTCGTCCTCCATGTCACGAAGTCGCTCCTCAAACTTTATCTTGCTCTGCGCCTCCCTCGCCTCGAAAGACGACCAGCCCATATCCCCTTGTACCGCTTCATTTGTAGTTTTACTGTGGGCCCCTAGGGCCAATCTGCCTACCGCCCTCTGATTTACTTCCAGGCCCGCTTGGGTCTCTGACTTCATGCACAGAACCGAATTAGCGAAAGTTAATCCTGGTACCATGACCCCTTTCCAGACTCCCCTTACCACCTCGTATTTGCTGTATCCCCAGAGGGCTCTATGCTTCATTATAGCCGCGTTCCGTCTTCCTTTCGTCTTAAGGTGAGCCTCATGCGCCTGCGTGTAGTCTTCGCTGTTGTTCAGCCATACTCCTAAATATTTATACTCTTTCACCAATGGTATTTCTACTTGCTGTACTGATACTGTTTTGTGCTCCTCGCCGTCATTAAAGACCATGATCCCCGATTTTTCTCTGCTAAAGGATAGCCCTAGGTGCGTCGCTTCTTCACCGCATATATCCATCAAGCCCTGCATACTTATCCGGTTGTCCGCCATCAACAATATGTCGTCTGCATACATTAGTCCCGGAACCCGTTGTTCCACCACCTGCCCGTTTTTCATGTAGGATAAGTCGAACCCCATCGTGCTGACTTCTAGCTTCCTTTCTAACCCCGTCATGTAGATCATGAACAGCAGCGGAGAGAGAGGACATCCTTGTTTCAGACCCTTGTAGGTGTATACAGGCCTATTGTATGTTACCCCCTCCCACACTATTTGCACTTGGTTCTCCCGGTATAGCTCCCTGAGTAAGCTAATGAATTCTGCCCCAACTCCCTCGTCCTCCAGGATACTCCAAAGCCGCTCCCTGTCTACATTATCATAAGCCGCTTTAATGTCCAGAAAGGCTAACCACAAAGGTCGGTTTTGCATTTTCGCCACCTCTATGCATTGGCTTACCACGAATAAATTGTCGTCTAGTCTTCTGTCCTTTCGAAACCCATTTTGAAGCTCCCCTAATATCCTATTTTCTTCCACCCACTGCTCTAGTTCGAACTTCACTGCCTGCATTGCTAACCTGTACAGCACTGACGTGACGGTTACTGGCCTATACGAGCTTGGGTTTGTCCTGACTCCTTTGCCCTTGTACACTAAGTTCATCCTGCTCATTTGCCACGCGGCTGGTATTGCCTTTTCTTCTATCCTTGTTCTGATGGCTTGCAGTAGCTTTCCCTTGCTCTTTGGTCCTAACTGGTTAATCAACTCCATCGGTATCCCATCCGTGCCTGCCGCGGTATTCTTGGGGACCTTTTCCTCTGCTCTTTTCCATTTCAGCTTGTCCCCATCTATCTCCAGACCTTTCGGCCTACCCGCCGCGACATCTCTGTGTCGCTGCGGGGCCTCTTCATCCACCTTACCGAACTTCTCCGTGATGATTTTGTGCAGGTATGCTAATGCTTCCTCTCCCTTGAGCATCTGTCCCTGCTCGTTTTCTATAGTACCGCCTTCTGTGGGACTCGTACGTTTCCCTAATGCCTGCACATGGTTCCAAAACCTTCTCGGCGCGTCTCTACCCCTTCCTCGTATTTGCGTTACCCATCGCTCGCTGTCCCCCTTTATTTTCGCCTGCACTAATTGCTGCACTTCCTGTTTCATTTGCTTATACTGCTCCCATTTTAGGTCCACCTCCTCCTGATGTCTCCCCATCCTCTTGGCCTGCCTGTGCTCTCTAGACGCCTGTTTACGCCTCTCTATCGCCGCCTTTATTTCTTTGTTCCACCAGCTTTTGGGTGTTTTTTTTTCTCTCCATCGGTTGGACCCCTCTGCCTTGACTATTTTTTCCTGCATAGTCTTGATGAGCCTGTCATATTCCCACTCTTCTCCAGGATTTCTTTCTATGTCAGCCTCAATGCTTTTGGCTATATCCGCAATTTGTTTGCTGTTTAACTTTGTGCGCTGCTCCCGTCGACCCGTTTTTTCGCCCCCCAGTTTCCCAAAACTCAGGTTTATGCGCTTGTGGTCACTGCCCAGACTGTGGCCCCCTTCCTCATCTATGGTCATGCCATCCAACCATTCATAAAGTCCCTCTGAAATAAGGCAGTAGTCAATACTCGACTGTCTCCTACCACACTCCCACGTTATTTGACCCTCGCATTTTTGTTCCCTATTTACTATGATCAGCTTCTGGTACTCACACATATCTAGCATTAGATTTCCGTTGAAGTCGGTGTACCCGTCTAGATCTTCAATGTGGGCGTTCATGTCCCCTACCAATAGTACCTCCCCAGAACGCTTCAAATCTTCGATGTCCTTTTTCAGACACGCCACCAGTTTTTCGTTTTGTTCTTTGCTATCCTTACCCGTCCATAGGTAAGACACCCCTAAAGCCATCTCTCTACCCTCCACTATCCCTTTCATCCACACATGTTCTTTACAGTCTTCTTTCACTCTCTTCCAATTAGTCCCCTGCCGTACCAGCATACCTACTCCTCCGCCTTTTCTCAATCCAGCCGTCCTGTTACAACCTTCCCATACATACTCTCCGATTACCGGAGGTTCCTCCAAGTCCCTCAGGTGCGTCTCGGTCACAGCGTCTACCTGGATATCTTCCTCTTCTAGCTGCTTAGTAATCTCCATCCACTTCTCTCTTTTCCTGCCACCCTGCATGTTTATGTACGCGATATTCAGTTTTCCCCCTCTCTTCTTTACACGCCGTCGTCGTCCCTTTCGTTTGTCTGCACCGATCTGCACCGGCCCCGCTATCTCCCTTTGCTCCTTGCATTTGTCTACGCCATCTTCGCAAAGGCCTGTGGGCCCCCTAAAAAAGCCACAGTTCGCGCCGCGTGTCGTCTTCCGATGGCTGCTCCCACCTGCCCGCTGAAATGCACTCCGTCACGCTGGAACGCCCTTTGTCGGCCCATCCATCGGACATCCCTGTTGATGTCTACGACAGCGAAACTCAGCTCCTTGCCCAGCTCCCGTATGTCTCGGTTTACCGCCACAACTTCCCTTTCCACATGTACCCCTCTCCCAATTATCTCTGGTACTGTGCTCACGACGACCTGCACATGTGGGCACAGCTCCCGAAGTTCCTTCACCCCCTTTTCTAGCTGCTTGCGCACTCCCGCACCCCTTCCCTGCAGAACGTCATTGGTTCCTCCTGCGATAATCACTAGGTTCTGCCCCTGCATATTTTCCCACATTTTATCCTTTGCTTTTTCTAACACTACCCTGACCGTCTGCCCCGGGAACACGCCAACCTGCACTCTCTCGTCCTCTCTCACCCGGCCTCTAATCTCCATTTCTGAGTACCGCATGTTGGAGTCCCCCGCCACTATCACCATGCGCCTTTCTTCCTTTTCCTGGCTGCCCCCCGGCGCGGCCACCTGCTCCGGCACCGGCTGAGTCAGCGCCAGTCCGGGATCGTCTTCCGGCGTGGCGTCTTTGTTCTCCTCCTTTCCCTTCTCGGGATCAAGCACTGCCGACGCATCTGCCTGGTGACCTGCTTCATCCTTTGTTTGGATGTCACCCTTCGTCGCCATTTTGATCTCCATTTGCGCCAACCTCGCTTCGAGTGCCTTCTTCTGCTCTTTTTCATGCTTCAACTCCTCCTGTAGCTCGCCTACCTGAACTCTGAGCTGCTCCTTTTCTTCCTCGAGCCGGTCGAGGCGCGACGCTAGCACACACACTCTGCACATGAAGTCCTGTCCTTCCGCGTCCTCGACCGACTCGAATCTCGTCTCCTCGAGCGGGTATTCGTGCTCGCATCCCGTGCACATCACACCCGGCTTCTTCCTCTGAGGCATGGTACTGTCCGTCCAAGGCGTGCCCAACTCTGGCTTACTTCAGTGCCGCGTTCTCGCGCGCTCCCTTCCAATCTAAAAGTAAGCCGCAACGTGCGATTCTCTCCTACAGCATCAATTCTTCTTTCACGAATAACCAACGCTTACAAACCGCCACGTGCAACAACCGCGCGACACCTCTGGTTCGGTCACTTCCCTACGCTAACTACCGCCCCTTTCAACTAGTCTAACGTACATCTCTCTCTAAAACATGGTCACTCTAAAAAAGGAATAATAAATTTGAAACACTTATCCGTTTTCGTCGTCGATGCCTCCGCCGCGCTCTGTACGTCCGCACACCTCGACAGCTCGACAGCTCGACGTCGAACTAAAGTAGAGGTAGCCACGCCATCTAGTAAACAATCCAAGCGCATCTTTTCATCATATACAAGTACCGCCATCTAGTAAACAATCCAAGAACTAAACTAGAGGTAGCCACGCCATCTAGTAAACAATCCAAGAACTAAACTAGAGGTGGCTACATACATACGTCGAGGATGGACAGACCCACGCCTTAAGGAGCTTCGCCCTATAAAGACCGGTCCCCGGTCGAAACGTTAGAATAAGTGTTGTTATGTTTTTAAAGTTTGACTTCTCTATTGTATACACACATATATACATATATGTATATATATATATGAGTTGGCAGTCAGGAAAACCTCGGAAAGACAAAGGGAGGGTGTGGTAGTTCATGTAAACACATAAATAATTGGGAAAAAAGAAGGAACTGGAGAAAAAAAAATCCCGCCAGGTGGGATCCGAACCCACCACCTCCAGAATACCGGTGTGGTGCGACAACCACTACGCTACCGGCGGGGCGATTTTCCCCTCCGCTTTCTGGGGTAACTATGTTAAGGTATTTTTGTTTCCTGTGCTTGGGGGTGGTAGCCAGTGCTAGTCGGACTACTCGGAGTGGCGCTGGCTACAACCCCCAAGCAGAGGAAACAAAAATACCTTAACATAAATACCCCAGAAAGTGGAGGGGAAAATCGCCCCGCCGGTAGCGTAGGGGTTATCGCACCAGACCAGTATTCTGGAGGTAGTGCGTTTGGATCCCACCTTGCGGGCATTTTTTCTCCACTTCGTTTCTTTTTTTCCAAATTCTTTATCTGTTTCAATGACCTACCACATCCTCCCCTTTGCTTCCCGAGGTTTTCTTGACTGCCAACTCTTATTTCTGTGTTATTTTCAACGAGCCCCTCATTTCCGATTCTGAATCAAAGGAAAATCTCGCCGTACCATTACTATGGGTGGGAGAGTCAACGCAACGCAAGTGCAAGCGAAGGCGAAGGAAAACGTGACCTAGGTAATTGAATGTCAGGATGTGGAGAAGGGTGAGCTTTACACTGGCAAGGCAGCACATAAAACTTGATTCGATGTTCCGAGGATGTTATAAATTTGCTACGAAACGTTTATGATTGAGTTTGGTGTCAAAGTTTTGTTTTTTCCCCAGACGTTGCCAGGAAATGGTATTTTACCGTAATTTACAGAATCTTGTCGATTTATTAGTTTTTCGAGAGCCAAACATTTACCCCAATCGTTTGCTCCAAACATTTACCCCAGTATATAACAGCAGAGTGTTATATACTGGGATGAGCATAGCTGTTGATTTTTAAGAGCACTGACCACTTTCGATTCCGCAGAGAAATACGGGACGTAATGAAAAACGTTCAGCCTTTCAATCCCCCTGAGAAGAAATGGTAAATCGCACCTGCGTCTCACTACGTCGGTCGTGATGAGCTGGAAGAGTTACAGCTACGAATACCCGCTCCGTTATACCTCTTCTATATAAAGACCAGTAACAACCGGTGTGCCGGTTTCTGAAAGTCGACGTTAAAGTCTGTAATAAACAAAATGATGTCAACTTGAGGATATATTTGTAACCTGAAATCAGAGCTCCTGCTACGATTAGCATGGTGAAGACGCTCCTGCTCCCCATCAGGCTGTTCATACGCAATCAGATCAAAGCGTACAGAACGAGATATACCTTTTAGGCGGGCTTCTCTGAGCACCTGTTTGTAGTTAGAATTTATGTCTGCCTCCTTGATAAAATAATTTGTCGATTAAGTCATTCATCGCTGTTCTCTTTCAATTACTTTGCCCTCTAAAATTAGCAGTGTCGCACTTTGGCGTCGTTATTCTTCCTGTTTGGCTGCTAACTGTTTTTGTTAGATGGTGTCGCATTACCGCTTACCGCTATAAAAACTCCAGTTTTAGTCACTTATGTGCGTTTGGACAAGAAGGGGGTGTGCAACAGGGGCGTACGTGGTTGACCGCAGTGTATACTGAGTGCTTAGACGCTAACGGTCTGAAGAAATGCCGCTCACCGGGGGTGGTCATTAAAGAAAAGAGCGCAAAGCGGGCAAGATGAATGGTGCTGAAGTCACATCTGCGCCAATTCTACACTACGTTCCCAAGCGAAGCTATCCGCATTGATCCCTTGTTCATGCCCGATCATGTCCTCCTTCCCGTATCGTTCACATATTGCTCGTCCATCTATTCCGCAAGGAGCATAGGGTAGCTGCCCAATTCCTTCTCGGGAAGGAAGAAAAGGGGGGCAACGCGTTTCCGCAAATTCATTTTCGCTCGATACGCCGGCCGCCCTCCCTCCCGCCCCCTTGTCTGCAGCAGGCATCATCGGAGCAAACTGAGACGTCGCCAAATTTGAATTACAAACACAGTTGCTTCGCGATTCGCAACACTACCCTCTTCACCTTTCTTTCCTTCCGTCCATCTTTATGCATGCGCGGGGCCCCGTGAGTGCTCTTATGCGCGCAGATTGTACATGTCCTGTCGTGCTCGGCTGTAGCTTGTGTCGAGATACGTTTGTCAGTTTGCAGAAAAAGCAAACTTTGGCGCTGGTTACAGCAAATCATTCAGACCACATTAGTTCTGTTGAAAATGATAGAAAGCATTTACTGATAGAAGGATGACCTTTTATAATACATGTAAGCAGTCGTAAACGTTCTAATGAAAGTAGTCTTTATTGTACTTTATCATCTCGATATTTCTGAGAGTCTTCAATCGGCGTACGTTCCAGTTTTTCTTACTTTTATGCAAACAATTCAACTCGCAATTGCACTTCGCCATAAAAATCAACTATCTTACAAAACTAATACTCCTAAATCAGCTGACTTCGCAGTGATGTTGAAGCACACGTCACGTAGCATCCATTTTATTCGCAACATAGCATGGCGCCTTATCTTAGCTACGCCTTACTGATGATTGTACAGTTCTTTTTGGATTTAAATGTTTCAGCAAAACTTCCGAAGGCCCATGAATTAAAAATATTTGCGTGTGTCGCTACTTTGTTTAACGTACATCTGGAACGTACTCGGGCAACACCAACCACACGGCCCTGGACAAATTACTCACGAGGATGGGCATCGTGACCCGTCTCATCAGGAGGATTTCCACACGTCGCGATGGCATGCGAGAGCCCAACCTCCTGCGACTGCTGCAGTCTTTCGTGATGAGCCACGTCTCGTACGTCGGCGCGTTTCACCGATGGCTGCAGCACGAGCAGGACAAGATCAACGCAGCCATCCGCAAGTCCCACAAGACGGCACTGGGACTTCTCCACAGCACAAGCAACCGGGCCCTTGCGTCCCTCGGCGTGCACAACACACTGGAAGAGGTGTGCGAAGCCCAGCGCTCCGCGCAGCTCGCCCGTCTCGGTACTACCAAAACGGGTCGCCTGATCCTGCAACGGGCCGGCCTCCGCCCGCTACGGACGGAGCCGCTCTCGGAAGACACCCACGAACACAGGAAGATACCCAACGACATTGCCAGACAACTGGTCGTCGCACCGCTCCCGCGCAACGTCCACCCGGACCGCAACAAGGAGCGAAGGCGAACCAGAGCCCGCGCACTCGCGGAGACGTACGCTACAGACAACACGGCGGTATACGTGGACGTCGCCCAACTCCCGGACAGACCCCACACCTTCGTGGCCGTAGTGATCCGCGCCACGGACGGAAGCATCCTGAACGCCTGCAGCTTCAGCTCCCCCGTTGCCGAGCAAGCAGAAGAGGCTGCCATCGCACTGGCGCTACGAAGCGACCCCGACACCACAACCATCCTGAGCGACTCCCGCTCGGCCATCACCAACTTCGCCAGAAGCAGCATCGGGGAAACGGCAGCCCGCCTGCTCCCCACGCGCAAGTCGACCACAACCAACATCAGATGGTTCCCGGCACACGTCGGACCCATCGCCGGAGGAGCGGCCAACCGCAACGAGACAGCAGACGCCGTCGCACGCGAGCTCGCGCACCGTGCGGCGCCCCCCTGCGCCTCGACCGCGGGAGACGTCGGCCTCCAAGCGGAACCGCTGACCACGTACGGCGACATCCTGTCGTGGTACCGAGAGGGGCGCCGAGCGCTGCCTCCGCCTCACCCGAGGCTGGGCAGACGCGAAGGCGTCCTTCTCCGACAACTACAGACCCGCAGACTAAGTGCGGACTAAGATGTCCGCACTTAAATACCTGGGGCAAGTAGCATTGCCAGTGCTGAAGACGTAGTAGCGTATCTGTATTACGCAATGGGTGATGTTTGCCTTCGCTTATTCGCCCTTCATTTTATGAAGTGCCTTTGATTTTCTTGAATACAATAAGGTATTTTCAGTACTAGAGCGATTGTCTTCATATAAAAAAAAAACTTGAAATGACATTTTTGCCACTTGGCAGCCATAAATATAAAAGCCAGCAGTACGCAGCTTGCGCACTGCGTCCGATGCACCTGTATCGTTTTCTGCTCCAGCCAGATTTCAAGCGCCCTATCAGAAGTCATCTAAACGGGTTTGAATGGCGACGTTTATGATAGAACTTATGCGCTCCTTTGGAGCGGCACCCGCCGCGGTGGCTCAGTGGCTAAGGCGGTGCGCTGCCGAGCACGAGGTAGCGGGTTCGATTCCCGGCCGCGGCGGCCGCTTTTCTGATGGAGGCGAAACGAAAAAACGCCCTTGTGTACGAGATTTCGCCGCACGTTAAAGATCCCCAGGTGGTCAAAATTAATCCGGAGCCCTCCACTACGGCGCGCCTCATCGCCTGCGTTGCGTCGGCGCGTTAAACCCCACAATCAATCAATCAATCTTTGGAGCGGCGCTTTGTTTGCCTCACTGATGGCGTCTTGAGCACTGCAAAACACACTGGAGGAAAACCAACTTTACACAAGCGACTCAACCAAAAAAAAACGATATTTGTGATCAGAATCGAACCTTGTTCCCTCGCGTTATGACGTCGAGATCTACCCGATTGGGCCATTGCGAAACGGCTGAGACGGAGAGAAATTTGAAAGCGAAACGTTTGAAGCGAAGCGTTAATTGCAACTCCGAACGCGGCCGTCCACAGCAATACGCCCTGCAGGAGAGCATACCTTCTCCGGTCGCAAACAAATGGCTTCAAAGGACAAAGTTCATGTCCAAAATCCAAATCGTTACGCCCAAAACGCACTACACGAAGACCAAAATTCACAATGAGTTCCCACAGAGGCGCATCAAGGGCAGGGGCAGAGCCATCACTTTGTCCGTGGCCAACCCCTGGACTGCGTACTTGCCAAACACTTCGGAGGAATCATCATCATTACATTCAAAACTCTAAGGGCAATAAATGAATATTGCACGAAACGGAAATTTGGTTGGACTCGGTTAGCAGAGAAAGCAAGCTTCGCTTTTCAACCACCTTTTTCGTTAGGCGAAGAGGCTTGAATTTTTTCTTGCATCTTGCAAGCACATAGCACGAAGCTTATTTGAAAGAATTGATTAAATATCCCTTTGGTTAAACAGTTAGTTCAATGACTCTGATTCCTTTTATTCTACCAACACTTTTCCTCCAGTACATCGTGACATGCAGGACTCATGGCCAGAACCCGTCTTTTTGTATCTCGTATTTGTTTATTTCATCTTCAGAAATCCTCCCTATTTCTTTGGCTCTATTAAAACGCTCGCTATTATCTTTTTATAGAAGTAAAAATTGCGTGTTTAACTTTCTGAATTCATCCACAAAATCTTCCTCCAGTATTCTTGAAGACGACATCACGTCGCTGCGGAGCTTCTTTTCTGAAACAATCAAAACGTGGTGCTGGAAGACCAAAAGTGGGAGAATCTCTGAATATTTGCAAGCAGGCATTGCTAACGTGCGATAAAAATGCTCCCAAACACGGATGACTGCATTTGGCGTTCTCCAAAAAGTGTATCGTTGAACCAGCCAAAGTTTTTATGGTCGAGGATACGGACGACTAAGGTCGGTCTTCTTCAGCAATTCTGAAGTTGATCCCACTAAAGATTCTAAAGAACGTAATTTTTATTACATTGCTTGAGTACCCAATAGGTCCGAAACGTCTCAACATTATACCTCTTATGTTCTAGGAATATGTGCCATTTTTCTAGTTACGTATTTAATTGTGAAATACTGGAAGCCAATGTCCCATGCCGGAGGTGCACAAGTACAGCCATAGAATAAATACCTGCTTATCAAAGCTGATTAGAATACATCCACGTAAGAGGAGAGCGGAGGAAAAAATAGTGCCTCAAATCAAAGCAGGAGAAAGACAGCCGGGCGGGGTCAGAACTCATAGTAATAAGACATTTCGTGCATCAACTTTTTTTCTGAAGTTCCAGAAGAACGATATCCACGCACATGGTTTAACTCGGAATTTTCGCTATGATAATCTTAAACTACATGACGAATTTAAATTATAAATGAAACATTCCACCCATAACGTGGTATTGTTTTTCCGTTGTTATTCATACTAAATTAGGCCCCCATGCGGGGCACCTTGAACAATCTTTGCGACGGTATTGGTGACAACCGCGGACCCGGAGCCAACAAACATAAGCTGGATCCAACCATGGCGATGTGTTGTAAGGTGAACGGAAGAAACCTCAAACGGTGGCTTTCGGGGCACAGGTCAAGCTCCGGTGGATGGGCTCCCTGTCTGTTTACCACGAAGGGGGCTCCGGGGCCTCTCCAGATAACAGCGTAAGGCTCTAGAAGAAGTACACCAGTTATCTGCTGTATACTATAGCGTATGATATATCCTGAAGCCCTCCAACAAAACGATCTAACCCTGAAGAGGGCTCGCACCAAAGTAATTGCTTCCACTGTTAACAAGTGCTAACAACTTCCCTCGTTTTCTGCTAACACAGTCCGTTGAGAAAGTAGCACCAATCACCAGTAAATCAGTGATTTTGGTAACTAAGTTCATTGAGAGTGTAGTTCGCGTAAACTACAAGGCGAAGAAACTTACATCACGTGACATTCTTGTTGAAGTGCAGAGTAAAGAATAATCTAATAAACTATTGAGCCAGACTGACATGCATGATTTCAAAGTATCTGTAACTCCACACCGAAGCTTAAACAGCTCGCAAAGTGTAATTTCTGAACCAGACCCTTGAAAGAACCCGATTCTGTCATCCTAGATGGCAAGTGTGACGAAGGTGGTACTGCGGGCGGGAGAATAATGATAACGCGTCATGGAAATGAAATGTGCACGAAGCACGTGATTCAAACTTTTGATCAGGGCACTTTTTCCCAGTCAGTCACAGCAGGACTCTTGCACTGCGAAGTCCGTATCAGTGTATTTTAACCGAGTCGCAATAAAGTGTTCTAGTGCTCTATATTGCCAAATATTTTCAGTGCAGAACGAATGGCTGAAAGTGGTAGTAAGTCCCGAGGTCTGCGACTCACGACTTCCGCATAGCAAGTTACAAAAAAAAGGACGCAATCATTTATGAGATCTGTGAGGAGAATGCTGACAGAGATCGGTCAAGAATAATAGCAAGGGGATAGAAATAAACTGTGACAAAAATTTCACCAGGAATGGTGATGAGAGCGAGTGCTATGGCTAATGTGACAAGAAGCTCTATAAGCTCTAAAAGTGGTACAACGAGGTGCGGCATGAGGCTAGAGGAGATGACAGGTAGCGGAGGTGCGAACAAGGTTAACTCGGATAATCGTACGTCGATAAATGTAAAGGCTAATAATAACCAAAACAATGTTCGACCATTTACATCTTACCGCCATTGAGTACCTTTGTATAGAAGCTGAATGGGAACGGGTAGCGTTGAGTTTGGCCATAATTTCCCTTCGTGGTGACCTTGAAGTGCAGTAGTCTTCTTTATCTGATATCGACCAGATGGCATCTGTTTTTGCCGTATTGTTTTCATCTTATCGGTTGGGCAGGTACATATGGTCAAGCGGACGTGCGTGTTGTAAAAGGGGTAATAAATGAACGACGGAAGGACAAAAAAAAAGAAGAGCCTCCTGACCACATCCATTAGGTCCGCTCTAATAAACTGACATGAAGTGGACTGACAGCAACAGTGGGTGCTACAACCAAGACATGATGGCATCAGTGACGAAGAGTTGTTTGGAACTGGAGGGTCCTAGGGCAATATACTTGCAGCGACCGTTGTTCTTTTTTTAATGCATTGTATACTCACTTATTTAGGGAAGGATTTTGTCCTCAAACAAGTCAATCGGGAGTAATCAGTGAACGGTGATAAGTAATCAGTAGTCATTGTCACAAACTAAGAAAAAACTTTTGCTGAACTCGTTTATTGTGCAGTTATGCCCGTGGTTTTAACAGGCTAAAGCCCAGCAGAAAGGAACATGCCGTTTTGCACCTATGCAGCGCTCATAGACGTGATGTTTAGACAGAGACATCCAGTATAGAAATTCCTAAGTTATAGAGGAAATTTCCTAGGTTTCCTGTTTGTCTTGCAAATTTCGAACATACCTGTTCACTGTGAGAATGCCTGGTGACTGAGGGCGTTCGGCCCATCGGGTGAAGTCGACTTGACAGAAACACCGAGTTTTCCATCCCCGCAATCGCCGCGCGAGGGATTCACGACACACCTCTGCTCCCTCTAACGGTGAAAGATGAGCACCTGGGGAAGCAAAACGGGTGAGGAGGCTCTTATAGCCATTCGCACAGAACACAAGTGATCGATGCGTCCGGCTTGCCCGTATACGAAATGTTAAAGGGGCCCAGATGCGATGGCGACATCATTTCTCTTTCGCGCCCCATATTTTCTGCAAACACTCAGACTGTCCAGTTTTAGGCGGCTGTTTTTTGGCGAACTCTTCATTTTTTCGATTGAATAAACAATTATCGTACGGTAAGCCAGCTCTCGTTAAGGTGTCATATCTTTATAAAAGTAGAGTTTACCGAAGACACGTGGGATGTGCTGAGGTTTTTTACATTTAAGGACACATAATTTCAGCTATAATTACCAATTTAGCCGTTACCCGCCTCTTTTCTTGGAGTATTACTGTTTCAAGCAACCACTTCAAATAAAGTTTATACGATTCAAAAATGTGCTGCGCAAAGAAACCGTGTGACACAAAATGTGGTTGCTTCGGTAAATTGTTGAATTTTTTGGAGGGCGGTTTTTTAGATGTTCATTACAGCTAGCGTGAAAAAAGTGTCTTTTTGCACTGTTGAGAAATTCAGGGCCGACGGCGGAATTTTCAATGTTTAGGCAGAAAAACTGACGCGAACGCTGTCTGTTTGTAGACGAGAATTGGGTTCAGCAGCTTGATGCTGAACTTGAATATATTTCTGCTATCTTAAAAGTGCGAAACCATTGGAACCTTGGTAGGGTATCTAGTCAGCCAAAGATGATGTCAAAGTATTGTAACAAGGATAATAATAAAATTAGCACGCTAACGTGTGTCGATTGCCACATTGCGCAAGCAAGCAACAGGGCGACAAAATTAAAGCAGTTCCACTCAAAGTAAGGAAGTGCACAGCAGTGGTTCGCCACAGGGGCTGTGGCTCCCTTCACCACTCTTTTCTGGCTCACCTCACACTGTTGCCCTCTATGTCTTACTGGTGTCGCGATGAATTGAACGGATGTTTGTTCAATTACCTCAGTTCTACCGCCTTCGCAGTACTTGCGCGCCTTCTCCTGGGTCTACTCGCACACTTCTCTTTATGTTTTGTTTCTTCTTCTTCCTCGAACCGGCTCAGTGGGAGTTCCGTTCTTTTAGGTTCGGAGCACCTTAGGACTGAATAATGTCCATCCGCGTCCGTGCGCATAACATTTACAATCGCAAAAAATTGCAGTTGCACCGGCAGGATTCGAGCCTGTGTCCGGTAGACCAGACAGAGTTAGTGTGAGTCGTATTACCCAATGGTCTACTACCGTCGGTTGGTACCCGAGAGTCAAACGGCTTACTCCCTCACCGGTAACGGTGCGGAGAACCTAAGGACCTCCGAATGTCCGTCCGCGTCCATCTGTGCGCACACCAACATCAAGCGAAAATCGAGCGAAATTCTATTTGAGCCGTGAGTTGCACTTTCATTTAAAGAATAATCAAGGTGCAACTCGCGGATCAAGTAAAATGAATGTCGGGGCGCAAATCGTATGTCACCCGGCGCGCAACTGCGATGTCATTTCGTTTCCCTGTACTCCGCAAGCTGTCCGTCATCCACGGAGTGAAGATGCTGCCATTTTATTGTGCTTGCTTTCGTCTCTCACGTGCAGGAGCCCTTCTGCGCCATTCTGAATGCGTCGTGCTTTCCCCGGCGCCAGCTTGTTTTCACTCACTGTAGTAAACACCAACCCCATAGGCATTCCTATCTAAATGGACGCTAGGACTGCCGTTCCACTTCGATGAAATCAGCGCGAACTTAAACAAAGACGAAGGAAGTGCAACACAAGGACAGCCGCCATGTCCTTGTGTCACTGGGTCCTTGTGTTGTACTTCCTTAGTACATAGAATAAAATTGGAACAATACAGAGAAGATTAGCATGGCCCCTGCAAAGGAAGACACGCAAAATCGGGAAGCGTGCGGCGGCTGTTCTTGTGTTGCACTTCCTACGTCTTTGTTTAGGTTCGCGCTGGATTCATCCAAACATATCTTTCCAACCAGCCCAGCTTGCACCCCTCCTGTAATTTCATATATTTTGCGCGTGATTAAACGTACTTTAGTTTTCTTTTCGGTAAACAATGGGTACATATATGACGTGTGCAAGTGGTTGCAGGAGTGTCGAACGGTTCGGCCTATAGAAACCTCTTGTTCAATATAACTCAACTTTTGGCCAGAAGGCTTCATTGAAGGAAAAGCGGATATTTTTTCGAAGCCTCTTTTTGGGAGGGCGGCAGCCCCGGACTCGTTGGGTGCGTGACGACACGTGACTACGGTGGGTAGGTAGAGTGACGTGGGACAAGCTACGACGACCAGCCAAGCCCTTAAAGTGATGTGCACTTTGTAGCTTTAAGCATGCGGCAAAATAACTGCGACCTCTCAAACATGCGGTAGCCTTGATGATGCTAGTGAAAAAAATGTGCCAGACACCACGTAAGAGCGACACTGTTATTTCGACGTCGAGCGATCTTTCTGTAACAGAGTGGCTACAGTTACCACTATTCTTTGAAAACGTTTAATGTCAGCGTGGCAGAGGAACGACAGAGATCATCCATGCTCGTGAAGTTTAGGATGCGAGTTGGAACGGTTGTGGGGGCGGGTGTTGGTATGTCGTAGCTAGAGGCCAGTAGTGGGGGTGTTTCAATGTGTTTATTCTCTTGTGCCGTTGACGCAGTGAAGGTGTGGTGTTCGGTAAGAGATTTAGAGAGGCATATTGGAGGTCTTTATTGAGTTAGACATGGTAAACGCAGGAACAATAAGGTAAACATACGTTAGGGAGCTCCGGGGTGCAGACCAAATTCCAGGAGATGCAACACCTCTTGCTCTGACTATTTCAGTAATCTGACGCTTATATGGAACAGACGAGATGGTCAGGGCAGCATCCTATGTTATGATAGAAGTAGAATAGGAAGCGCTTGAAGTGTTCTTTTATCAGCATACCCTTGGACATAACCAAATCAGATGGAACAAGGCAGGTGCTTGTCTGCAACTAACAGAGTTTTACATTAGGCCTCCACGACAGTGTAATCGTTTCGACAGGGGTGTTACGCTATATGTTGCGCAGGGGTTGCGATTTTTTGTGGTGACATCCCCACGTGACACGGGGAACGAGCCTGTTTCGAAGCGTAGGATAAGAGGTGCTTCTATTTCCTGGAGAGGTCAAAAGCTGCCCGCTGTGTTCGTGTGGTTCTCTGATGGCTGCCTCATTTTCTTCCAGACCTGGGTGTCTGGATATGCATTTCATCTGGTGAACGTTCTCTATTCTGGATGGCAGAATCAGTCTCAAGCATTTTGGTGGTTTGCCTGCGGCCAACCATCAATAGCCTTATGAATCTTGCAGAAATGTTTCAACTTCCGTTTAATGCTTCTTCAGGGCCGAGTACCAAAATGATGGCTCGAATTTTTGCAACTTATGTTTCTGAGTGCAGAATGGGCATGCAGTTACAACGATTTTCCGGCAGCTGATTCTGTCACTTTTTAGCTTCGTATTTTCATACGTGGCACAATCGTGCAGTGTCTTTTCATTGTTCTGGAAATTTTCTCTAAGAAACTTCATCCTGGGTTGTCACTAGTTCTAGAGTAGGCTTCAAATTGTGTATTCGGTGGGGGTAGAGTTTTTATGAAGGGTCGCTCCAGCTCTGACATATCCACCATGCCGTCAAGTCGTTTGTTCTCCGGCGAGTTGCCTATCTTCTGTAGCGTGACCTGTCCCAATTTAGTTTTTTCCAGATAATCTCTTCAATACGGAAGAGTGCTTACTTTCACTTCAAAGGCTTTAAAATACCACGTTTATGGACTTTATCGCTCTCCGTGGAGGTAGGAAGGTACAGGGCTGCCTCATATCTTGACCTAAAATGGTTTTGTTGGCTTTAGTTTGGTGTAGGCATATTGGTTTTCAAGCCAGGTGTGGAGTATCCGGCTTGTCATCAGTGCCTGCATGAGACTTAGCATTTCTTCTGATTCAGGCAGTTTCCCATATTTCACCTTTTACAAACTGGCCCGAATGTTCAAGGTTCCATCTAACCTGGAGATTGCAAAATAGGCATCACGGTTTGTCTGCCGCTTCACGTCAAAGATTCTTTCATGACTGTTTTCTGGGGAAACACCGTGAGCTATTTTAGTGAGGCTTTTTTCACTAGGCCAGTGGCTACCATCAGTTATTGCAAAAACAAAGTTTCCGGCGTTGGCAAGGGGGCGTTAAATTCAAAAAGGTAGTTAGGAATTTCGGC
>NW_027526361.1:155164671-155237035 GCF_048455015.1 Haemaphysalis longicornis
GCCTTTACTTTTCAGTCTGGTACGTGGGTGTTTTCGGAAGTTTTTTCCGCTTTTATGAACTGGCCTATTACGAATTCAAACGGCAATTGGGAGATCGGGGAAAGATCCGTCCGCAGATGTCAAAGACGAAATGAACGGAAGAAGTGAACGAAATAAAAGCGAGACCACAATGAAATCAAACAATGAGTTCTTTTCGTCTCACCCGTCCCCTCGGAATATTCATGGTTATATTTATTTTTTTCAGCAATTTACTACTTTAGTACCTAACTAAATAGCTGCTGCTTATAAGCCCTGGCTAATACCCCCCCAGTGAGAGTAGGAACCACTCCTTTGAGGTATAGAAGAAGATGTGAACAGCCTTCGTGTTAAGCGTTTTGGAAGTTCATGACAAAGCAATGAAAAGAGTGCTTTCTACGTGAGTGCCGTCAGGTGTGCCCAAGAAAATTATCGTAGGGAGGAAATCCGAAAGATCTGCAATGGTACCAAGGAGACCCACCTGCTCTCCATAAATATTTCTACTGTTCTTGAGGCCCTGTTGGATGTTTTCAATACCTTTTACACCAAACCTCAATCGCACCATGCTTGAAAGTCAATTTAAATAAGGTTTTCTGTAAAATACCGCATCGACTTGAGTGTTTTAATTCTATTTTAGCCAAATTCAAACTTATCATCACAAAATGGCTTACATTTGCGGCATTATTTGTAGTAACTTGTGGCCATAAATGTCGCCATCTGACATATAAAATATATCATATTTATACTACACTATATAAACTATCCCATTTGCCAAATATACCATATACCTAGCTTACATATAAAATATACTTTGACAGCGTCGCATTTAGGTCCGGTAACAAATTCGGCTTGTTTCTCGGATTTGCGTTAGGTGTATCTGGCTCATTACGGAAACAACGCCTCAAATATTCAAAACCAGGAAGATATAGATGCACATGAAACCATATGTGAAGCAGGTTTGTTTTTATAGGGGAGGAGGGTTAGTTAAGTCCAATCCTGTGGAGAGAACACAAGGCGATTTCACGACGAACAGAAAGAAACTACTAAAACGAGAAAATTGTTAAATTCACAAATCGATATTCAACGTAATCTAGAAGTAACTGTCTTGCACAAACAGCTCTGTGCGCAAAACAGTTAGCGCTCACGTGCGGATACGAAGTCTTCGGTGCTGTGGCTCGGTGCGATGGTCGTTGGCGTAGTCGTAGTCGAGAGATTCCGCGTCGTGAGAGGTGCCTTCCGATGTCGCGACGCTGTTGCCTATACGATCGCTGATCACGGAAGTAGGCTACTGTGAGCACACCGCTGAGGCGACGTTGGCAGTCATCAAGGCCAGGAGGGAAATGTCACTCGGATCTGAGTCTCCTGTGTGTTCGTGTCCAGCAGAGAAGTCACCGAGAGGCGCGTTCCTCCTTCCTTCACTTGTCACCTCCGTTCCACCTCCCCCTATTCCCATTTGTCTCACGCGCTCTTCTGCGGCGTTAGCACGCACCTTGTCTTCTTCGCTCCTTTTAGCCGTAAAAAGTTCCTCCTCACACCATAGTAAAAACCACAACCCATTGAACGCCTCTAATGAGCACAAAAACGTTCGCCCATTTATTTGTCATAGCAGTTTCAACGCCGAATACATTTTATGTTAAAAACCAAAAATTCAACTTTTAAACAAAAAATAAATTAGTAAAGCCATAAAGGAATCTTTTGAGCCACCTCACGTAATTCGGGCCCCAATCAAAGCCTGTGAAACACTACTACAAGCATGACAAAGACGTCAAAGCATTACCGTGTAACGCCTTCTACATACACAAAATATCATAATTGGTGAATATATTTAGTATTAATTATAATGCAAATCTACAAGATTGGGAAATGCATAGAAAAGGAAAAATCTGGAAATAAAACATAGCGAACTGGAGAATTATTGACAAATACAGCTTAACGTGAACTAACACGGCCACTCAAGTGTTGTCCGGAACGACGTTCTAAGGAACGGCGTTACTGGAACTAGTTCCTTTTTGGAGGAACAGAGGAACGCCACCATTTCATTACGGATCGGTGGAACTGTAACGGTAACTCGTTAGGTTTGTAAAGGAACGGCAGGAACGGCGTTCCTTCTGCAAACATTACATCGCTAGGATTTGGCTGTCTTTGATGCCAAGACTCGAGTACAAAAATACGCAAGTCGCAACGGTGTTTGTCTTTCCATAAGTTGGCCAGTTTGTCCGCCCTACAGCGGAACGTGCTTCCTCGAAGGTCAAAGGGTGGCGTTCGAGGAATAAATAGGGCAGTCACGAGAATGCTTTCCAGCTTTCATAGTCTGTCTTTGCAGGCCAGGATACGCGTCTGGCCGATAGAATTGTTTCCTGAAAGGTTGCCTAAGTCCGAGCTGCGCCGCACGTCCCTTGTGAAACCATCGTATCTGTACATTGCCAGGGGTGATTGCCGCATTAGCGCGCGTAAGGCGCGATTGCGTTTTTGTTGGGGGAGTTGCGCTCGCTGTGAAGTCATTCGAAGGATCACCGGCTATGGGCGCACCGCAGTATGTCGGGAAGTTGTACTGCTCGAAGGTGCAGAGTACACACGCCGTTCGTCACGGCGCGGTTTACCGCCGATCTGGCGGGAATGGGTCGACGGGAGTGCCAGATCCTTTTGTATTGCACGCGTCGTGTCGACAAAGGACAAGAATTTCGTCATTGTTCGTACTAATTTCGCCGCGCGCCGTATGGACAATACCTGAAAGAGGCCGCCCGAAGGTCGACAACCAGCGTTCAGAGTTGCTTTATTTGGTCGGTTTCAACCTGTGTTACAGTTGCGCTTTGATGATTACCTGGGAGTGAGAGTACGAGAGAGGATTACGGGATTGTTTGTGTACTAATCTTTGGGTTTTGTTTACCTGGTCAATCAGCGGCCCAGTGTGTGGTAGTTACTAGATCCTGGAGACGTGGGTTTTGTGTAATCAAACCGAAGTCTATGGTGTTTTTGGACAATCAGAGCGAGAGCTAGAAAGTTAATACAGGAAACGTGAGTCCGGGCACTTGAGCAGACGAGAGTGAACAAGGAGCCCCTCGTGAGTTAGAGATGTTTAGCTGAGATAGTTTAGGCATTTCTATGTTTTTTATATGACCTTTGTATATCATGGGCGCAGTTAGACATGTATGTAATTTGTCCGGTGCTTCCTAAGAAACTTCGTGTAGGAGCGGTTCTTTGGATTCTTTTCATCTCCAGATAATCTGCTGCCGGCGGTGTTCATATTCGTATAATACACGCAATTCGATGTGAGTTTTAATTTTCGCACTTTATTTTGCCTCAGGATTATCCCACACCATGTTTTAATTTTTAAAAATGAAATGTAACGTTTATGTAACGACACGTTTCAATGTGCGAAGTGGAACTGGAACGCGTTCCTTTCTCAATAAAGGAACTTGTAACAAGAACTCGTTTTAAAATTGGCAAGGAACGAGAAACGAGCGGCTGTTTTTGTTTTTAGAGGAACGCGTACAACACTGAAGTCTGATACCCGAATTTCGCTACAGACGCAAATCGGTCCACAATAAACTCGAAATAAATTGAAGCGGCATAGTAATTCTGGATCATTTATGACCATTTGTCATTGCTCTTTACCTTTTTTTTTTTCTTTTTTGTGTGTTATAGTATCACCAACGCTCAGCTCAATACCCTTTTAACCGCCATCGTAGCACGCTACAATGCGCCACAGAACCAGTGGGTCGTGCACAGAACCTCCCTATTACCACCTCTACTGATGAGATCTTGGCCCCGGGCCTTTTTAATTTCCTTCACTCTCTCCTAAATACCCACCGTAATTCCCAGCTGTCGCGGTTCTGCGGGAATATCTCCAATGCCCGGCTTTTCCATTGCCCCTCCCTATGACATTTGAATGCGCCACCTTCGTATCCATCCTATCCCGTCGAACATGTCCCCTTTCCTTTATGATGGCCGTCGTCGTGCGGCCCGCAGCATCATTATCCTCTTTTCGCGAACCAGGGAATTTTTTACACAGATGCCTCCTTTGTGGCTCCCAGATGACCGCGCTCTTGCGTTCTGTACCACCCTCACGCTGCCTAAGCCCAACCCCACCCTTGCGGTCCCCATCTTCACCTTCTGGAAGCGATGTCTCCCTAGGTTATCGCCATTTCCTATGCCCTCCAGTACTTTTCTTTCCTACCCCCAGTCCTGGAATGCAGTCTTTTGCGATTTTCACGACGCCCTTACACACCTACAAAACCGCTCCCGACCATCTAAACTTCAACAGGAGGCCGAACTTGGGGTCTCCGCCCTACAGCCATTCAGCGTTGTCTTCCGTTGGTTCCCTGGAAATTTCGGGAGTGACGGCAGTGAGTGGGCGCATCAACTCGCTTGCGATACTCGTTACCGGGCATTGTTGATACCCTGGCTCGGGTCCCCGGAGTACCGTGGGACGCTCTCTCTTCGCCGCCATCATGGCTATCATCATCATTACTATGACTGAAGAGATCTACCTCCACTTGCGTCTGCACAGACGCCTCTAAAAGTCTCCTCATTTATCACTTGCCGTAACGGAGGCCTAATTCTACTCCCTTCCGCGTGTCTCTCTATCGCTATCTATCTTACTCACTGACTCATTTCGTCCAATCTATCCCACTGCCTGTGCTCATTTAGCTCATTACCTAGTTTAGTAAATGGCGACTCTGCTATCCGGCTCGTATCCCTCCCCCTACCTATCCATGACCACCTGGACCGACAGGCTTCGTTCTGAAGGGGAAGAACAACGCAGAATTGTCGCCATGGCGGCCAACGTGCTCGGCCTGTAGTTTTGGCCGAATAAAAAGGTCTCACTTCTAGTACTATTTAAACGTTCCTCGTCACTTACGGTATAGTACAGTACTGCAAGCTCCTTTTTGCTTGGGTTGACTAGTCCTGTTTTTAATACATTACAATTACTCACGCCTCACTTGGCGGGCCAGGTGACGAGCGCGGTATGCCGTGTTAAGTACAACCAATGTCGGCCTAGCGAGGTCGGGAAATAAAGGTCCTGAGCCCTCCCTATATCCACGTGACTCCTGATGTTTCTTCATTAAGAACACGTTGTAAGCTATAAAATGCTGTAAACGTTAGACGCCAACCTTAAAGGAGCTATGTTGGAAGCATACTCATTAAGAATACGAGTTTTTACACACTGCGCGACGTGTTACAATCTTTCTGATGGAGGCGAAAAGCAAAAACGCCCGTGTGTACAAGATTTCGGTGCACGATAAAGATCCCCAGGTGGTCAAAATTAATCCGGAGCCCTCCACTACGGCGCGCCTCATCGCCTGCGTTGCGTCGGCGCGTTAAACCCCATAATCAATCAACGTGTTACAATCAGCAACTCTATTGTAGCAGCAAACATATTAGAGATACCAACCCCATCGGGATATATCGCTGACATACCCAAGCGATACGGGATAGTTACACATTCAGATTATTGGGATAATACTTTGGTGCCACCGCAGTTATGTTTATTTTTTGGAACCAAAAAATGATTTTCTTTATTGGCAGAAAATCTCCCGTCACAGGTCTAAGCCTAAATTCGGGATCAAGATTATATAATTTTTTATCATGTGTTCTGTTTACTAGACCAGGAACGTTAGGTAGAAGAATGCAGTTGCACAATTTCGGTATTACATCAGGTTTTGAACATTTTGGTCGTGTAACAGAATTCTGCATAACGTGACGCTCGACCTCCCATTGACCATTCGCAGGCCGTGTAACTACTGAATCTTAAAAACGTGCTATCTCGGAACCAGTCACGTTGGCGACAATACACCGGTGCCAAATGTTTTAATACCGATACCGTGAGTGCTGTAGTGTGCGAAAAACGAAACACTTTCGATAAACGCTTTCACTCTTCTTACGGCTCTGGAAGCACTGCAAAATATCTTGCTATCTGAAGCACAAAGCGGCAGTGTGTAATTGGCTCGTTGCATAACAAGGGCCTTCCGTTTATGCTTTGCTTTTGTGGCGATTTTAACAGTGGCTACAAATTTGAACTCAAAACAGCGTAAAACAAAGGGACAAGAAACGACGACACATGACGCTGATTAGCAACTGGTTGCTTTATTCCGCGGTTTCGAAATGTACCCAACAAAGGGGGGCGAGAAGGAATCATGGAAAAACAAGTACATCAAACTGATACAAAACACTAGATCTATACACGTGCAATCACCAAAAATGAGCAACGCTGATGCAGCGCAGCTCTGACGCAGCGCTTCCGGAATGGCAGTGGTGTGTACATCAACCCCTTCTTGAACCTTTTGGGCTTCTACCTCTGCTCTTCTCTTGTGGAGTCCAACAGTGAGCTCTTCATTCAGAAGAAAGCGGTCGCATAGGGTCGCGCTTTGCTCTTATTCTGAGCGACCTCCTGCTGGCGCGATACGGGTGGCAATTGGTGGTTGTGCCTCGGGCCTCAAAAACCGTGCGCATTCTCCGCTACGTAGATAACGTCTTGGTGCTTCTTGAGTGTGTGACTGACGACTTGGACGAACATGTGCAGCGCATCCCGGACTTGTTCAAAAACAGCATAGCTGGTCTCACGCTGACAAGGGAAGTTCCTTCGACCAATGGTTTGCGGTTCTTGGACCTCCTTTTTCATTTCATGCCAAGCCATGTTTGTTGGAGGTATGAGCCCCGCTCGAGGAAAAGCTTGCTTCCGTTCCCTTCTGCCCATTCCAAATTAGTGAAACAGAGCATCGCCTTGGCTGCTTTAAGGGCTCCGTTAAGCGGTCTTGCCCGCAAAAAGTAGAGGCCAGTTTCAATTCGCAGGTTGCGAGGCTTTTGTCGGCAGGCTTCCCAGCTGTGTTGCTTAGTGACTCAGCTGAGGCGTTGATAGGGCAGATTCACAAACGCAGCGAAGGTGGATCAGTGAAAGCCAGGCCGGCGAAATTCGCTGTCGTCCCCTATGTGCCCGGGGTTTCACACATGAGTTAAAAGATAGCGTGACGCGGAGGGGTTGGACTAGTATTTTCTGTGCCAAACAAACTTGGTGGCCTTTGCAGGCGAGTGAACGCAAATGAGCCAAAGTGCACCTCTTGCGTGAAAGCCTACACAAAACCCTACGTAGATTGTAGTTCCTCTTTCCTGTGCGAAAACCTACATTGGTCAGACGGGGTGCTAAATGATGGACTGCGCGAGCACGCAAACACACTTGAAACGGGCACGGGCTGCAATCTTGCCACACACTGTAATGACCACGGGTGCTCGCCCAGATTCCATGATACGCGTGTTGCACGAACATATTGTCACGTAGCCAAGGACGAAGCAGTTGTTTGGAAAAGAAACAAGTTTATTGGAGCGAACTTGTGCTCCCCTAACAACTGAAAAGAATACAGAGGCGCGGAAGCAGTGGTCAACAAAGTGACGTACGTGCGTCGGCGAGCGTCGCAGAATAGAATGCCCCGGCGTCCGCACTGCAGGCTTTTTATCTTTCGGCGCGCGTGGTTCTCGAAACGTCGATTCACATCGAGAACATAGTAGATCCAAGAAGATTATTCTGGGCTGTTCACGTTAGATCGGAAGGCTCTCCCTATCACAACAGATAACACATGAGGAACAGAAAGAAAGAAAGAAAGAAAGAATGGAACACGCGCTTCCCTTGGCGCAGAGATAACACAGACCGGCGCAGCCGGGCGGTAAAAGCAAAACACAAATAAACAAACCCAATGTATGGTTCGCGGCATTTCCCCCCCTCTAAGAGTGCATCGACCCGATGCTAACATAAGCGGCAGTCCGAACAAATGAAAATAAAAGTTCGTCATCGTCCGTAGAAAGGTTTTAAGCGAACCACGTGGACGACTTCGGGCCGCGTGCGTCGTCGTGATGTTCCGGAATCACCATCGGGGATCACCTCGTAGGTAAGTTGGCCGACACGTCGTAGAATCTGGTAGGGTCCGAAATACCGTCGCAGGAGCTTCTCACTGAGTCCGCGTCGTCGGATGGGAGTCCAAACCCACACACGATCCCCTGGTTGGTACTCGGCGTCTCGGCGTCGAAGGTTGTAGCGGCCCGCATCCACCAGCTGCTGGTCCGTTATACGAACTCGAGCGAGCTGGCGGGCCTCCTCTGCACGTTGAAGATATCCGTGGACGTCGGTGTTGAGGTCGTCGTCTTCTACATGCGGAAGCATGGCGTCGAGTATCGTAGTCGGCCTTCTACCGTAGACAAGCTCGAACGGCGTCAGCTGCGTCGTCTCCTGGATAGCCGTGTTGTACGCAAACGTGACATACGGGAGCACTTCGTCCCAAGTCTTATGTTCAACGTCAACGTACATTGACAGCATATCTGCGATTGTCTTGTTCAGACGTTCTGTTAGTCCGTTCGTTTGGGGGTGGTACGCCGTCGTTCTTCGGTGATCCGTGTTGCTGTAGCGTAATACTCCTTGCATCAACTCCGCAGTAAATGCCGTTCCGCGGTCTGTGATTAGGACTTCCGGTGCTCCATGTCGTAGCACAACTTGACTTATAAAGAACTTCGCCACTTCTTGTGCAGTCCCCCTCGGAAGAGCGGCGGTCTCTGCGTAGCGCGTCATGTAGTCTGTCGCTACGACAATCCACTTATTCTGTGCTCGTGACGTAGGGAACGGGCCTAAAAGGTCCATTCCAATCTGTTGAAATGGTCTCGATGGGACGGCGATCGGTTGCAGAAGTCCGGAGGGTCTTGTCGGCGTAGTTTTTCGTCGCTGGCAGTCACGGCAGCTCCGGACGTAGTGGGTGACGTCAGAGGTAAGGCCGGGCCAGTAGTACCTTGCCTTGATTTTTCCAATAGTGCGGGCTGTGCCCAGATGTCCGGAAGACGGGTCGTCGTGGCACGCTTCCAAAATTTCGTCACGAAGGTCCGCGGGGATGACGAGAAGGTAATTCGCTCTTGTTCCGGGGCTGAAATTCTTCTTCACAAGGACGGAGTTTCTCAGGCTGAATACTGGTAAGCTGCGTTTGAAGGTCCTAGGAACGGCAACGTTGCATCCCTCGAGGTACTCGATTATGACGCGTAAGTCGGGGTCGGCACGCTGCTGGGCGGCTAGGTCGCTCTCCGTCACGATCCCGAAGAACGCGCTGTCTTCATCAGAGTCTTGTGGTGGTGGGTCGACGGGGGCGCGGGACAGGCAGTCGGCGTCGGAGTGTTTCCTGCCGGATTTATAAACGACTGTAACGTCGAACTCCTGCAGGCGCAAGCTCCACCGCCCAAGACGGCCAGAGGGGTCCTTCAAATTGGCGAGCCAACACAGCGCATGGTGGTCTGTTACAACCTTGAATGGCCTTCCATACACGTATGGGCGAAATTTTGAAATCGCCCATATAATAGCCAAGCACTCTTTCTCAGAGGCAGAAAAGTTTTTCTCCTCCTTCGACAGACCACGGCTGGCATAGGCGATTACCCTTTCGTAGCCGCTTTGTTTTTGGACAAGGACGGCACCCAAGCCTATATCACTGGCGTCCGTGTGCATTTCCGTTTCGGCATTTTCGTCGAAATGAGCGAGCACGGGCGGGCTTTGCAGGCGTTTTTGCAGCTCGCCGAATGCTTTTTCTTGGTCGTTTTCCCAGCTGAAAGGGGTGCTATCTTTCGTCAAGCGCGTGAGTGGCTCTGCAATTCGTGCGAAGTTTGCGACGAAGCGGCGGTAGTATGCGCACAGCCCGAGAAATCTTCGCACGCCCTTCTTGTCTTTCGGCCTTGGGAACTTCGCAATGGCTGATGTTTTTGCCGGGTCAGGTAGGACTCCCGCGGCGTTGACGACGTGGCCCAAGAACTTGAGTTCCCCGTATGCGAAACGGCACTTTTCAGGCTTCAGCGTCAACCCCGACGTACGAATGGCCTCGAGTACAGACTCCAACCTTGCAAGGTGTTCGTCGAAAGTCCGGGCGAATACCACTACGTCGTCGAGGTATACGAGGCAGGTGTGCCACTTAAGGCCAGCTAGCACAGTGTCCATGACTCTTTGAAACGTCGCTGGTGCTGTGCACAGCCCAAACGGCATCACCTTGAACTCGTATAGGCCGTCTGGGGTTATAAATGCAGTCTTCTCTCGGTCCCTCTCGTCCACTTCAATTTGCCAGTAGCCGGTCTTCAGGTCCATCGATGAGAAGTACTTCGCGTGGCAGAGGTGGTCGAGGGCGTCGTCGATTCGGGGGAGGGGGTACACGTCCTTTTTCGTGATTTTGTTCAGTCGCCGGTAGTCAACGCAAAACCTTAATGTGCCGTCTTTTTTCTTTACGAGTACGACGGGTGCAGCCCAGGGGCTTTTCGAGGGCTGTATAATGTCGTCGCTGAGCATGTCGTCGACTTGAGTCCGGATGGCTTCCCGTTCGTGTGAAGAGACGCGGTACGGTGACTGTCGGGTAGGTCGGGCTCCATCTTCGATTATTATTCGGTGCTTCGCTAGAGGGGTCTGACGTAGTTTTGCGCTCGACGAAAAACATTCGCTATAGCGACGCAGCAAAGCCAATAATTTGTTCCGTTGTTCTTGCTGTAGCGCCGGATTTACGTCGAAGGGCTGCGGAAGCTTGAAGGTGTCATCGGGTGTGCGTTCAAAGTCGGCAACCGCGATCACGTCACTTGCTTCTTGCGTATTTTCGAGGAACGCAATTGCAGTTCCCTTGTTTAAATGCTGGTACTCTTCGGTGAAATTAGTGACCAAAACGTGAGATTGGCATTGCTTAAAGTGCGCAATCCCTCTTGCGACGGAAACACCGCGGTCGAGAAGCAACCTTCGATCACTCTCTACGATAGCGTCGATGTCAGAAGCAGCATCCTCACAGTAGACGGCGATCATCAAGCTTGCGCGGGGTGACAGGGTGATGTGATCGTCGGCGATCCTGACAGCAGCACGGTGACCGGGGTTCGGCTGCGGCGTCATGGAGTAATCGGAGGAAAAAGTTATCGACTTGGTCTGCAGATCAATTATTGCGCCGTTGTCCGTCAAAAAGACCATTCCGAGAATTACGTCGCGGGAGCAGTTAGGCAAAATAACGAACTCAGCAGGGTACGTGGTGCCGCCTATGGTGACGCGTGATGTGCACGTTCCACTTGGCGTTACGAGATGGCCTCCTGCTGTGCGTATATGCGGACCGTCCCATGTTGTCGTAACTTTCTTCAGCTTCGACGCGAATGAGCCGCTCATTACCGAGTAGTCGGCTCCCGTGTCGATGAGGGCGACTACGTCAAATCCGTCGATGGACAGCTGGACGTCGGACGCCGCTTTCCTGGAGTTTCTGGTGCGTCGGGGCGTTGTATCTCGGCTTGTGCGTGTTGACGGGCGGGCACCATGCGTCGTCATTCTCGTCATCTTCTCAGCGGCAGGCTCTGTCGTTTCGGGTAAGCGTCGCGTCGTGTCGTTGTCGGGTTCGGGAGTCACGTCCGGGTTAGATCGAGTCGTTGGGCTGCAGGTACGGTGTTCGGTGCGTCCATGCGTCGTTGGAGGGTTTTCGTTTTTTCGCCGTTCTGCAACTTCACCTCCAGAAGTTGCTGCTTTTAGTTTCCCCCGCGTGGGCTGGGGGACCTTCCACGGGCGAAGTCAGCATTGCTACGACGGTTCGGCGATTGGTACGGGTAGGGCGATGGCGAGCGGTTGAAACGGGATGGGCCACGGCTGGTTTCAGATAGATACTCGTCGATCTCACGTGGTCGATGGCCAGGGAGAGGGCGAGGTGCGTCGACGGAGAAACCACGCAGTCCGAGTCTCTTGTATGGGCAGCGACGGTAGATGTGGTCGGCCTCTCCGCAGTGGTAGCACAGAGGACGATTATCGGGAGTTCGCCATACGTCCGTCTTCCTCGACGTCTGGTTTTGGGCTACCGGGGGTCGGGCGGGTGACAGTGGGCGGCGGTACGGAGGGGCCTCTTGACGGCGTGTTGGGGCAGGGCGGGGTCGACGAACAGCCGCAGAGTAGGTCATAGCTTGTGGCTCTCGGGGTACCTCGGATGGCGTAGAAGTTCCCAACGCTTGTTGCACTTCTTCTCTAATCACGTCGGCGAGGGAAGCGACTTGGGGCTGCGGCGGCGTTGGGAGAAGTTTCCGCAGCTCCTCTCTCACTATTGCGCGGATAGTCTCGCGTAGGCTGTCGGCCGGGATCCGCGTGCTGCCAAAGTCGTTTGCATTGGCCGCGCCAACAAAGTTGCAATCATACTGCTTAGCACGCATTTCGAGGGCTTTCTCAATGGTGCTGGCTTCGGTCACGAATTCGGCGACGGTTTTGGGCGGATTTCGGACAAGTCCAGCAAACAGTTCCTCCTTCACTCCGCGCATTAAGAAGCGCAACTTCTTTTCTTCCGTCATTTCGGGGTCCGCGCGGCGAAATAGCTGCTTCATCTCCTCAACGAAGATCACGACACCTTCGTTGGGGTGTTGCGTGCGCGTTTCCAACAAAAGGGCGGCTCTTTCTTTCCGCACAACGGTAGTGAAGGTCTTAGTGAACTCGCTTTTGAACTGAGCCCAGTTTGTCAAGGAGCTCTCGTGGTTCTCGAACCAAGTGCGAGCCGAATCTTCTAAGTAAAAGAAAACGTGCCGGAACGTTTCTGCGTCGTCCCACCTGTTGAATTTCCGGACGCGCTCCAGTTTCTCCAACCATTCTTCTGGGTCTTCTGCGGGGGCTCCTCGGAATGATGGCGGTTCCCGTGGCTGCTGCAGAACGACAGGAGGATTGGCTTGGTTGAGCATGGTGCTGGTTGCGACGTTTTTCTTCTTCGTCTTCTCCGGTAGTAGACCGAACTCGGGTGGTAAATCTTGCACGCGGAGGCTGGCTCTTGTTGGGCTGGCTTGGCGGCTTCCAGAGGTTGTAGTGGGCATGAAGGGTGCGTACCCAGCACCTCCACCAGATGTCACGTAGCCAAGGACGAAGCAGTTGTTTGGAAAAGAAACAAGTTTATTGGAGCGAACTTGTGCTCCCCTAACAACTGAAAAGAATACAGAGGCGGCGAAGCAGTGGTCAACAAAGTGACGTACGTGCGTCGGCGAGCGTCGCAGAATCGAATGCCCCGGCGTCCGCACTGCAGGCTTTTTATCTTTCGGCGCGCGTGGTTCTCGAAACGTCGATTCACATCGAGAACATAGTAGATCCAAGAAGATTATTCTGGGCTGTTCACGTTAGATCGGAAGGCTCTCCCTATCACAAACAGATAACACATGAGGAACAGAAACAAAGAAAGAAAGAAAGAATGGAACACGCGCTTTCCTTGGCGCAGAGATAACACAGACCGGCGCAGCCGGGCGGTAAAAGCAAAACACAAATAAACAAACCCAATGTATGGTTCGCGGCAATATAAGGGTGAGCCTAAAATCTGTGAAACGTGTCTCATTTTCAAGGCAGGCGACGCTTGCGTTAGTAAGCCTTCCGTTGAATTACGACGTAAGGAAGTACGTGATATTGATTCATAAATACTAAAAAAACACAAGTTGCACTGTTAAGTTTTGCCTTTCTTTGCTTCGCGCCTCCGGCCACCTTTTAGATCGCTGCATGCATCGGCTCTGCTCATTTTTGGTGGTTGCACGTGTATAGATCTAGCGGTTTGTGTTTGTTTGATGTACTTGTTTTTTTATGAATCCTTCTCGCTTTCCTTCCTTGGGTATATTTCTCAAACCACGGAATAAACGAACCAGTTTCTAGTCAGTGCCGTCTGTCATCGTTTCTTGACCCGTCTTTTTTGCGCTGCTTTGAGTTCAAGTTAGTATGGACCAACAAGCCCAAACCACCATTCTAACCCAGTTTAAGAGTGGCTACCTGATGCCTTTATTGCTCCAACTGAAATGAATCCGCCCGTTAGCCGCTATATCGCTCTAATGACGTAATTCAAGCGCTCTAACAACGCCGATTCCGGGAAACAGAAAAAAATTTTTGAGCACGTTTTCATGTTTCTTGATGTGCTCAGCTCATTCATTTTTGGCTGACGTATTTTGAGACACCCTATTCGAAGTACAGGATGTTTGTTTACTACAGCGGGAAAATGTCGGGTAATCCAATGCTGCGGCTTTGGAATACCAGACGAAGAAGCATCCTCCAAACCACAACAGCTTGGAGCGAAGCCAACTGCATCTGCACCTAATAAACACAAACCTATTCAGTCGGCTTTTCTCAATTGTTACATACTGAATGCAGTTCCGGTCTAGCAGTAATAAATTCAGCCCTTCCTTGCCTATTATGAAAGTTTTATCAAATTATTAATCAGTTTATTCAAATTGTAATGCTGCCAAATGAAAAGTTACAAGTTTCAGACGAACAATTAGAAGCCGCACTTGCGATATCGGCGGCGCATCATATCAAATCAATGTTTACTGCAATACCGCCACATTATTCGTTTAAACTAATGCACAGATATTCCATGCAAGAAGTTTAGAATTTGTCATTTACAAAAATTTTCGCATTCGTCCTTTTGTCGATGTTTTCCCTTCCTCCTCTCGATTTTGCACGTGTTTTGTATTGCGCTTCCGTAACGGCTACACATGGTCTTTTTTGCGGTACCCTACTTTTCCGCTCGCCAACAAATTTTTATTCTTTTTGATAATTATACTTCTACACATTATTTACGTTTCCTGTATTGCACTTAGGCATACAATGCTTCAAAGAGCACAACTTATCTCTTAGTGGCGGCTTGCCTGTCCAACGTGGTACCCGCGGTCACAAAACAATACCGGGTCACCTCCACTAAAGTCAAACAAGGGGTGGGACGAAGCATGCAGTGCATAAAGGCATTCAAAGATTGTAAGTCTCTCTCTTGCAATATAGTCCCCGCTGATTGCGCACTGGAGAAGCACCATTGGGAGGAGCAATCGCGCCCTTGCATAGGCGGTGGCGCCCTCTCTCGTGTTGAACCGCATTGAATCAATTTGTGTTCCCCATCTGCCTCACTTTGGAATAGTGAAAGTGGTCAACGCGAGTGTAGTGCAATGCCCGTGCCTCGCCCTGGGGGCTCATCCTGGGTGATCAACGAGGTCCCGGCACAAGATGACTATGCCTTTTCATGCTTCTACCGACCACTCAACCCGATCAGGCCTAGCGTCGAGAGTCGGTGGGCACATGAGTGCAACACACATTATAACCCATCTAGAAACAGCTTCTGCTTCTGCTTGCTGAAGCGGTTGGGGAGCATTCAGAAAATCTTTAAATTGGGTTAGTTTTTAAATGCAGAGCATTTCAGTAACTCACGATGTCACCCGCGTTGACGTCCGTAGTCGTAGTCAGCACCCCTCCCCCTACACTATATAAAAAAAATACTATCCGCCACCTGGTTTCGATCCCTCGACCCTGCGGGCGGAACGCAATGTACATGGTGCTCTACCCCCTGCGCCACAAAGCCGACACAGAATGTGAGGCTACGAACGCGCCTTATATCCTTGACTCATTCAAACTACGTCAAGAAGCTGCTGATACAACGCATTCACTACCACCAACCCCCCAAACACAAAACTTTAACGCAATACACCCACTCCCTACGCGACGCATTTACTCGAGTCCCCCTCGCGGGGAGATGGGCCGAATTTTTTTTAATGCAAAGCATCTCTTGCTCGGCGCTATGTCCGGCGTCCGTCCGTTGTCCGCACCTCTCCCCCTACACTATAAAAAAAAGAAACAGTTAGCGGCGCCCGCTTTCGATCCCACGACTCTCTGGCCTCAACGGGAGGGACGCGGCGCTCTTCCAACTGCGCTGCAAAACCGAGACAGGAGCAAGTGCTACCAACTCCACTGATGTCCTTGACTCATTAAAACTACGTCAAGAAGCTACTGATACCACGAAGGCGCGCGAAGTTGAACGTCAATGGAAACGACGAACTGAAAACTTTAGAGGAGGATGTTGAACTTCCCGTTGAAAAGCTGTGGCGGGAAGCGCCGCGCGTCTTGCAGCTCAACCAGAGAAGAGGACGAAGAGGGCGGGCAGCGGGGTAGGAGCGCGAGCACGCAATAAAGAAAGACGAGAACCGGAAGGTTTTCGATCAGCTAACGCCGGTGTCGGTCTCTTCATTGTCTCTAGATTTCTCTAGATTTCTCTGTCTCTACATGGGGGTTCACACTACGTTCCCATTCGTGCTCCGATAAATGAAACAACATAAAGGGAACAGAATGGAAGCTACACGGAAGCCCTATGATGATTTGCATCACCACATAGTTCCCTTCGGGGAGATGGTGTAATTTTTTTAACCAGTTTTGTCTATTATACATTTTTCTTGTAGTACACGTTACGCTCTAGCGTGAGGCGTTTGAAAACGAGTGTGGCGGTGTTTTTTACCGCACCCACATGAGGCGAGAGGAAACACCGATAGCCTGAGCCTTTTAAGGGCTTCGCCTCTAATAACATAAATGTGCATATGTGGCATAGAATTTGGGGATATATGACAGAGCTTGAAAAAAAAACTGGTGGTGTCAATTTCTGGTGGTGTTGGTGATTATATATCTTGCCATTTGCGCTGACCGCTATATTTCGTACAAACAGATGCAGGACCATTGAAGTTTGTGTCGCTCGCCTTGTCCCTAGCAGAGCTGACCTTATCAGTCTACATTGAAGAGCATTCTTTCTTTCTTGATTTTTTGCTGGTTTAATTGGTATTAGTCGTGGTTATGAAATATTCAAATGAATCCCATTTTCAATGCAAATATCTTAAGCAATATCAACCTCTTTATAAATGTACAAAAACTGTGCTCGATATCCGGAAAAACGTTCTTTAGTAATCTCCACTGCCGAAGTACGCCCACATATAAACATCTGTACATAGAGTGAAACTTTGGCGGAATCACAGTAAAAAGCTTTATCATAATATTTTTTTCATGTGCTCCCTCAATGAGATTAAATAGGCGGGTTTGGCTTGGTGCTTATTATATAACATTGAAACACCGCGTCAAACACATTTCCCTAAATGAGCAATTTTCCCGGATCTCTGGAGGAATAAAATACCCGGGCATTTCAGCATATTTCGTTTTGTTTTTCTGTTATCTATCCCTTTTTTGCAAGTTCACTTTTTATAGAGCTTCCTTCGCTCAAATGATAATATGTGCTAAACGAGGCAGAAAATTAGTAAATAGTTTTTAAAGCCTCAGATGAACGATGAGCGCAAAAAATTAAACAGCATTTTAATCTCAGCCGTAAACTTTACAAGCCTCCATCTGTCCACGAAGGCTCCGGTGTTTACGGTCCAAGTACTTGGTATGCGAATCATTCTTTGGAATGATGGCGTCTTCCCCCTCTGCGTCAATTAAAATCCGGCATGTGCCACCCTTAGATATATGCCCAGTCATTCAGCATGCCTGGACGCTTGTTGTCGATGCGTGTCAGCGTTGCTGTTTTACACGCTTTAGGCTCATTTGGTCAATATTCACGTCCTTTCTACTGGAGAGCGGACGTTGTTGGGCTTTTCTCGCTCATTTCTTTTCATTTTTTAAACTTTGGTGACAACGAAATGACTTTTCAAGCAACAGAATGTAAATTTAAACAAAGCGCATATTTATTATTGGTGGGTGTACGACACTCTATATCCTCGTTTGTCTTCGAAAGCAGTACAATGGCACGTGCACTGCCAAGCAGCGCTGAAAAAAGTAGTCTCGTTTCGTATTGTGGTCCTACGTTTTTTTTTGTTTATCTAGGTCATAGATGCGTAATTGTGGTTATGCGAAGAAGAACCAGGGAAGACACTTATGCAGCCCACAGTTTATTACAATTTAAGGCGGTATCCTTCGCAGGTAGCACTGTGAGCGAACTGAAGCTGGTGAGGTTGAGGATTATATTTGTCAGCGTGACCGAGCCAACTAAGTCTACCTACCAACTGTTACAGACGCTGCCTCCCGTAGAAGACGTCTCCTATGGGCAACTCACTATCTAATAAACTGGTAGAGCTGGAAGTGCGAATAATCGGCAACCGGCTTCCGCTAAAATTGCTGCCCAAGAAACGTTCTTTCGCACGGAACACCAAAAAAGCGTGACGTGCATTATGAAATGTTTGCTTCCCTGTATAGAACCAAGTGGTTTGCACTGAATAAATAAAGAAATCTGAAGACAGACAATGTTTCAATGGCGTAGGTAATAACACAATAGCTCGCTCCATTCTAGGCGAGAATGGCGCTGCTAGATAAGGGTCTTCTGCGTGTGCGCTGAACAGAAAATTGCCGTATGAGGTCTCCAGTAATGAGTACATAGACAAAAGGAGGTGTGTGAAGTATCAGAGGGTTCTGTTATATCGCGCATACTCAGATAGAGAAATCTGGCTTTCACATAAAAGGACGCATATCGCCATACGCTGACGCCTGGGCAGTTTATTTGCTTGTTGACTAAATCACGCGTCTTGGGGTTTTTTGTATCAGTCACCATCAAAAGAATATAACTGTAAATAATAATTTTAGAATTGATCTATTGTTCTGGCTTGGTTCATATAGGCTATATAAATAGCATAGGTACTTCCATTCGCTCTTTTTTGCGCAATATTTGTTTAGCAGCAAGGATATAAAAATAGAGTAACTATCCTATATTCACATGCAACAGTACCGTGCACATATCATAGAATAACTGCCTCTGAATTATGCTACAGAAAGCAGAACGTGAATGGAAGATTTCGAAGATTTTTATTTGAACTTTTGTTCATTCCCCTTTGCTTTTACACTGCCTTCGACGGATCAGTGTAAACAAGTTTTGTGCCAGCAATTTTCTGACAAGCATATAGCACACCCTAAAAAGGATTCAGAATATCTGCGTCTGGGGACTGTGTTACGATGTTCTTGCTGAATACGGGGCATCACGAGGCTCGTAAGAACCATTGCAAAAAATACAACGGGAAGGTCGTTCGAGAGCTCTGGTGCACAAGGGCAACTGTGCCGGGTTAAGCCTCCGCTTCTGTCTATGCGGGCACCAAAGGGAGCACTTGACAAAGAACAAAATCACTGCAAGAATATGCTCGTTTTTTGTCCCCAGGGCATTAGGCTCACCCGCTGTTTGCAGAAAACCCGAGGGGTAAATGGTGCCGACCGTATCCCGTTAAAACAGTAGCTTGCCGGTTAAGGAGCAACGCTATTTCCGTTTTGTGTAGGAGCATATATCTGTAATGCGGTTCAGTTATACAAAAGAAAAAGGAACTTCTTTGGCGTATCAGGAATGCCGGAGGATTCTCGGAGATGTGAAGACGCAGAAAACAAAAATAACGAGAAACAATAGGGCTATACAACCTTCCCACCTCCTGAAAACCTTTCCAGATTGCACCCGTATAATTATGCCGAGCGGCTGCTTGCCTTTGAACGCTTTTACGGCGTAAAAATAAAGGTAGGAGTGGATTGACGAGACCTGAACTTCTAGTGATGGTGCTCGTTTATTTCCTCAGCACCCTTTCTTCTTCTCTTAGTATTGAAGTCTGCTCCTGCACAGAACTAATAATTGCAGTACAAACGATACGAACTTGACTGAAATCCCTGGAAGGGTTCGGTTAAGTCTAGTTCTGCTCATTCTAATTCAGTAGTCAACAGCTTTGTTAGCAAGGCTGAAGTTCAACGGACATAATAAAACAAAAATATCTCGTTTTCCGTCACTTCCATATTTTTATTTAGTTATAACTTTTTATTTATTTATTTATTTTTATTTATTTATTTATTTATTTATTTATTTATTTATTTATTTATTTATTTATTTATTTATTTATTTATTTATTTATTTATTTATTTATTTATTTATTTATTTATTTATTTATTTATTTACGCATTTATTTGCACCCACAGCCAAGCAGGTGTTTACCTCCTTGTGGGACATCGCTCCCGCCACTGGCGTCCACCTGAAAAAATAAAGCTGTCAGCAACTAATTGACACCACCCACCGACGCGCCCACATATAGGTGTAGTCCCTATCCGTATATTAATAAGGTTTTATTTATTTATTTAATGTTTTCGGATACCCTATGGCATTTGCGGCATTATTGCGGGAAGTGGAAAAGTGTAAATAAATGAATCTACAGCTTTTCTCAAAATTTTTAGGTCATGTCATAAGGGCATCGGCAACAAAACATTCATAGTACAGGTAACCTCTCGAGCGAAGCTGAAAAGTTTTATGCCACGAAGCTGGAGAAAACACCCGTGTTTCTTACTGTAGTAAAATATCCTGGTAAATGTTGATCGTTCAGCTTTGGTTTTGTGTTCTTTGTGGCCCATAAACCAGAGCCATGGCCTAGAAAATTTTGAGAATGACTTTACATGCAAAGATCTGGGGAATGATCGCTATGAAATGATCAAAAAACTGCATGATGCTCGCCTGTTTCACGTTCGCGTTCGCTCCGAGAAAGTCGTTCTCCCGTTGCTCAACACATCGCATGAGCAGTTGGTCGCCACCGCTGCATTCGACGTTGTTGCGGAGCAAGCGCAGAACGTGACGTGTTTCTGTCGTCGTAGGCACTTCTCGAGGCTCTTCCTCGTCTGCATTGTCGTCTGCGTCGTTCACGGGCATCTCAACGATATTGGCGTCCGACAGCATTCCGGTAACGGGCACGTCCGCCTCGTAGAGCGCATACTCCTCAAAGGCGATCTCGCCGTCTTCAGTATCGCTCACGCAGCCTTGCCCAGCCTTGCGCACTTCACTGGACAGCTCATCACAGCCGCTGAATTCTGCGCCAATGTCTTTTCCGATCGATTCCGGGGCGCGACAAGTGGACTTTGCCTTCTGCCCTTCCGGTCAAGATTTCGAGATATCCGCTGTTCCCTCCGAAAAACGTTTCGAGAAATGACGGGGCAAATACATAGCACCTATGGAGGTTAATGCACGGCGAAAAAAAGTTGCGACTTTACCGAGATTTCGAGATAAGCGAGTTCGAGTAAACGAGAGTTTACTGTATATATACTAACCACTCGAAATATAACAGGGCTGAGAACAACGTTCATGACAGATTAATTTCGGCTAATGAAAAAATAACCCTAATGCCACCCATCGGTACAAACAAAAATTTAATTCACTGCGCAAACCTCTCCAACTACAGAATAAGTAGAACGAAAAAACCGAAGTGAAACAACTGTTGCAAACTTAGCCCAGCGTGAAGCATTAGATTAGCGGTTTCCTAAATTTGTCGACTTTCTCAACAAGCATCAAGAAAGACAATAGTTGGTCCACTCCGATGCTGGTCCGGGGATACATAAATTAAGGTAGGTCGCAGTACGTCGCAATGACACACAAAATGTACCTAAATGATCGATGTGGAGGGAAATTGATCTTATATTTTGAAGAAATGGAACATACACTAAATCTTCTTGCGCAATGAAAGGGGGGTTTGTGATATCGAGTTTTTCATGTGCTTTACTCTGAATCATCGGTCCTAGATCGTAAGAATAAAACAGGCGGCGTGGTTTGGTACAGCTTGATATGTGTCGATTAACGAGTTTTTCAAAGGGTCCCGATACCGAAGCGCCGCATTCCAGTATAGAAGGATTGAGCGATTTATCGAGACGTTTACCGTTTCATATGCCCGATCATGCGGTTAGTATCGGCCGTGTTAACAGGGACGTGCGTATTGCAAGATTCGCATGATGTGACAATGACGCCAAGATGTATATTTTACATTGCTGATGCACACGAACAGACCTCCATTCACGCTGTCGAGTGCTTGTACAAGTTAACCCTTGTACAAGCACAGTACAATATACAGGATGCTAGCCGTCCTTTGTACCACTCCTCTATGATATCGCATAGAGGAGTAACCCTCGCAGACCAGTAGAGTTCGTACATTGTGGTGTGCGTAGGCAGGCCCGCGATAGCTCGAAGGCACTCATGGTAATATCTGCGACGAAGGTACTATCTCCGTCGGCTGCGCTTGAGTGATTTCCAAGCGGACGGTCGCTAGCATGCGGTCGATGTAAGCACCACCTGAGGCAGCGTGCGTATTGCTTGTGTCGCTGCACTGCCAAAGCGGCTCCCAATCGGTATGATGATATGGAGGTGCTGGTTGCCACGTAACCTTCAATGTCGGCCCCATTCAAAGGCTCCGCAGTGTCCGTGCAGCGGCGCACCAAGGAACCGGGTCCGATGTGAAGCAGCCCGCACGATTCGCCGACCAACAGGTCTGATCTCCAGGGTGTCTCTGGTATGCTCCTCCCCACCGAGGACATTGTAGTAGGTCTTATCTGAAAATATACGCATGCCGGTAAACGTGAGCTTTCGTTCAATTGCGTCCACAACATGCTGAGCAGGCCGCAGTGGCCCTCTTGACGGCGAACGACCCCTTTATTCAAATCGTGATATTGTCCGCATACACTGTGGGTTTGAAATGTGTTCACCTCGAGGCTTCCGGCAATATCACTAATCACAAGATTGAAGAGCATACGGGACAAGATCGCCCCCTGCTGCACCCTGACTACATTGGCGAAGGTGTGCATTTGGTGGTTGTCGGTGATGGCATCGAAGGTCGGGAAGGAAAGAGGAGAACGCATTAACGTCCCTATGAAGCAGACAGCCCTGGGAGAGAGTCCTTATTCCAGGGCCCACTGAGACCGTCCGGCTTGTTGGGCTCTCTTTACCAGAAATACCTGGTCGTCTGGGTCCGAGCTGGACACTGCTCTTTCGCAGTGCTCAGGGGAAGGGAAGGGGCGAGGGGCTAGTTTGGGGTTCTCATGACAGCCCCACATAATATGGTATAGGGTCCAGTATGGGTCCGGTATCTGCGTGGTGCTTTCTCTTCCGTGTAGCCTTCATATTTCCGAAATAGAAATATCCCAAAATTGCAAACCAGCTTTCTAGCGACCAGTCTTACGGTTGTACAAGTACCCCAGCGGGCTGGGCTATTAACAGTTTTTCAGTTCGCTACATGCGTCTCCAAAGTAGAAATCATGCAGATATAGCAAAAGAGGTCTCGAGGCAGCTGGCTGTCGCGCTGCTTTATAACAGTAACATTAGAATGCAGGGTGAGCATTTTTTTCTTGAGAGCGTTGCTTTTTACCACCATTTCCTATGAATGGTCGGCTTAAATATGATAACTATAAAAATAAATAACTATTCGGTTCAAACTACAGCTGATAGTTTTGTCAAGAAAACCTGAATAAACTGCCTACAAAAACCTCAACGGTTGAAAACAAACACGCAACAGTAATATTCTTGAATATGCGGGAAATAAAATACCCTCCAATGAAAAGGTTTGCGCGAGCCAGTGCGCCATGAATATTTAAAAATCCGCAGTGGCGGAAACCACAGAACACGAAAGGTGAAATCATGAAACAGAGCCTGTATTTCCTTCTCGATTCTTTAATAGCAACTGTTCAAAATTATGCATGCATAATACCATTTCATAAACGACCTGCCCTAGAGGAAAGCGAACAATAAGGTGTTGTTAGGGCACCCCAGCTGAAAATAAATTGAACAAAATCCCCGCGGCATAGAAGCTTGCATGTAGCTTTTAAATTTACGCTGTCCTTGTCGCCCATTGGTGCTTGTAGTTCCACCCCCAGCTTGCCCCTCAAAAGTAAAACTCCTAATATGGTCGTCCCTCATGCTGGCATATGCACCCGAGTGGCGTTACTTCATGGTACCTACAGCTCAAAACTAGACGAAGTTTATGGATAACGATCTTTACCAAAAGAGTCGGCCCCTTCTCCGTGCAATCATTGGCCTGCACACGTTCCCAAGGGTAGACACTCAACACGAAGCAGTTCTGCTTCCGCCTCTCACCGAAATAATCGAAGGGACAAAACTACGCGTCCAATATCACCTGGACCATTCACAACAAGTTAAAAGACCCAAAAAATGGGGCCAAATAATTAGTAACTTTGACAGCACTGATTGTCCGACAGCATTCCTTCCGTGGAACGCCCACCCATCGCAATTCTATGTGGACGCCCAATCCACCGGAATAAAAGAGAAGTACCCGAACATCACGTTCGCAGTATCGCAGATGACATGGCAGGCAACACACGTGACATGTACACCGAGGCGGCCATTGCTTCGAAATCTGCGGAGCTGCTGGAATTGAATGGATCCAGGCCAATCTTTAACACATACGGCTACGTAGAAGAGGCAGAACTTCTAGGAATTCTGGGACCAGCGCGGCAAATTTATGACCATTTCGGCCATCTATCCACCAATAAATTTCGCATTATCAAGGATTACTATGTTGCTGTCCGAGAGTTAAATCGATTGTTTTCATCGAACAGTAGGGCACCCACCATCCTTACCATGGTAACAGACCTGCAAATTGAAGGCTTCAAAGGTCGCATTGTTTGGGCTCCAAGACATAATACCGGCGCAGAAGGCAACCGAAAGGCACACGACGCTGCCAGGGAGAGGTTACAATCACCTCCCACGGTGCCCGCGATGCCCGTCCCCCTCTCCAAGCAACTCGAGCGTCACCGCCCCCCAAAATAGCTGCCAGCGCTTGCTGGCAGAATCTCCGCTTGGCATTCTTGCCCGTCTCGCGTCCGGGGGAAGTTTTCGCCAATAAAGGGTAAGCGAACGGGGCGCACACCCCCGCTCCCCCTGCCTTCCCCCATTATTCATAATTGGACCGCTCCCGTAGGGTCTGAATCACGCCGATGCCTCCACTGTAGTCATGAAGGCCCAACAAATATTTACCACTATACCATTTTACCACGCTTTTGTCCATAATTCGACCGCAATCGCCACCAGCTTTTAACTGTAGGTCCCGCCGCTGCGAGCGAACAGCAACATATTAGTCGGGTCCGTGGCGATCCCACCACACTACAAGCAATCACCCAGTACGCCCTTCAAAAAGGTCATTACAAATTGGTGTAACGGCCTTATCGACTTCCCCGTACTGTCTACGGTGTGAACTGTCAGCAGCGTGCACTGTGTTCACTGTTAGCTGGACATTTCAGTGTGAACTGTGCATTTTGGTACCACTGACTGACTTAAACCTGTTAATTTTGGATTAGGACCGCAAGACTACAACTGTGTTCATTGTGCGAGCTGTGACCGTCCCCTTTTCCCCTCATCCTTGCTGCCCCCAGAGCCTCACGGCCTCTTGTGTAATGAAGTGTTTGACTCACTTACTCAAGACAACAAAGGGTTACACCGCGAAGCGGTTGTTCTCAAATGAAGTTTGGCCATAACAACGGAGCAAATATATACAAAGGTCGCAACGGCACAGAGAATCCGCAAAAAGAAAAGGGAACTAGTAGAGATACCCTCCGCGTTTCCATCCGGGCGCCTTAGCTCCATACTATGGCCCCAAATTACGAACGTCTCTTCCCTTCCAAAGGCGCTGTCACCTCTAAAGGAAAGTCCTCTCCAAGTCTAAGCTCATGCTAGTCAATCTACATTTCGGCACGAACCGTTAATGGGGAGCCGCCAACCACCTGCAAAACTCAGACACAGCCCTTGCACACTGAATTGTGCCCCGCTGGAGCTACAGCCCAGTCGCCGAGAACAATACGTTGTAAGAGCTTCTCCATGCCAACGTACTGCCGACCCGCGTGGACGTGGAATAAATATCACCAAATAAACGTTCGGGCTTTTTCTTTCTTTTTCTTGGCGACAACATGCCCACAGTTAAGCAGCTATTCCGCTGGATCGGAAGAGACACCTCCACAACTTGCTCTCTGGCTCCTCATAACGTTTTATTGGCCAAGCCCTTAGGGGCCCTGGCTGTCGGCGTATAAGCCCTACCGTTAGTGGGGCTGACCTCTTCAGCTTTCATTAAAGGCGTTCTCTCTCTCCCGTTCATCGTCTTCATCTCATGTAGTCACGGTGCTACATTACGGGAACACTCTTTTTACAACGCCTCGCACTACAACACAACACGTACTAAAAGAAAGGTGTATAACGGAAAAAAACCGGTGAAAAATAAAGTAACATGATTTAAAGATTTGTGCAAAGTTCCCAGTCCGGTTGAAAAGTCGCAAAGTAAAAGCAGAACCTGTTTGTACATGGCCAATAATTTGTGTTACGTTCAAATACCCACCGGCTCTTGATGGTAGGGCCTGATCGGTTCTGGTGGTCGGTCGAGGCAAGAAAAGACATACTTGCCTGGTTCCGGGGCCTCGGTAAGGGAATATATCAGCTTACGCGTTTTATAGTGGTCTGGATTATCATCCTGAGCATCATTACTGTGCCGTATTGACTTTCAACGAGTTTCTGAACTCTTCAGGGTAGCTTAATTGTTTCACCACCATAGACAATTGTTGTGCAAAGTGTATGGTGCCCGGAGTACTTGGAAACTGATTGGATTTTTTTTCGGTCTTTCGGGCAGCGCTGTTACCAATAGTCGCTGCGTGCTGAGATGTGGTCTTATAATAAATTCTCTTCACGATCTGCTTAGGCCAAGTCGTGACGCCAGATACTAACCATAACGCGCTAGACACATGGACGACCGGTGCACGAAATTCTCATTCGACTGATCGTTACGATTGATCGTTAGGGCCGGTTTTGGCGTCGTTCGCTGGTCGGAGAATGATGCAAGGCAGATGCAGTAGTGCCATCGGTGCGATCGTCGTGAGGTCACATCCAATGAGAGCCCGCTGAGCCCGCAACCGGCTTGCGTTGCTCGGGTAGGCTCTGGTGATGGGAAATTTAGGCTTAGCATCCTGGCCGATATTTGATCGCCGCTATCTGTGCAACTACGAATGACAATCCGTAACACAACTTTTCACCACACTATCGTCCCCTTTCTCACATGTGTAACTTTATTTCAGCTATAACTGCCGTTTGAGCGATCGGTGACCAATTCATCTGCGTAGCCTGTTTCGGTACTTCCGCGCAGCTATCGCCATCTCTCGGCCACTCGGCGCACCGCGTGCCACGGCATCCACGGTCGGTCAGCGTAGGCATCCATCGCAGCAGATATCTGATCGCCGCTTTTAAAATAAGCCCTGACAACAATACCTAGCACAATTTTTTACCACACTAACACCTACTTTCTCGTATGCGGAACTTCTTTTTAGCAATCAGATTGATTCGGAACAGCAGGGACAAGCGGTTGCTACCGTGGTCTGCGCCGGTTAGAGCCGCTGAGTGTGCCGAGCTGGCAGGCGCAGTTGGCGTGTGCGCGGACTGTTTCCGAAGCAGAAAACACTTCACAATTGCCTGCTTCATTCATTTCTTGCGAACGACGCGCGGAATCTACCAATTCACCTCCGCGGTCGTCGTATATGACCATGGAGCAAAAACAGTGGGCGGAGCGATGCCGAAGACGCATCGCACGCGCGCATCCGGCCATGTGTCTCAAATTCAGCCGCACGACTAATCGTGGCGACAGTCGCAACGATCAGTCGCATGCGATTCGCATGCACCAATCGTCCATGTGTTTCGCGCATAAGGCAGAGATAATTAGAAGGAAAAGAAAGGGGTGGCGTGCATTCGCCCGGCATACTAAGATAATGAATGGCAGCCTAGCATTGCTCCTGAAGAAGAAAGTGTATGAAAGCTGCATCTCACCGGTACTCACGTACGGGCAGAACATTCGAGGTTTACCACCAGGGTTCAACTTAAAGTGAGCCCGACTCAGCGAGCAATGCAACGAAAGATGACAGGTGTAACATAAAGGGATATGAAGAGAACGGAGTGGGTCAGTGAACAAACGTGCGTTAAGAAGTATTAGTAGAAATTAAGGAGAACCGCCGTGGGCGGGGAATGTAATGCGAAGGCAAGATAACCGTTGGTCATTAAGGGTAACAGAGTGGATCCCTAGAGAATACAAGCGTGGCAGAGAACGGCAGATAGTGAGATGGGAATTTTAGATCAAGACGTTCGCGGGAAAAAATGGGTCGCAGTTAGCACAGGACCGGGATAGTTGGAGATTGATTGGAGGTGCCTTTCCCTGAAGTGGGCGTAAATAGGCTGGTTATGATGACACCGCCTAAAATGTCGATCGGAATGCCCTTCAAGCTCTAGAATAATAATGGGCTCACGGCAGCGTTCCACTGAAAGTTGTTGCTCACCCCGAGAAATTCGCAGCTCCTTAATGAGGCGTAATTTGAGGCGACAACGGCGGGGGGGCTCTCGGTCACTCTTGCACCCATTCGCGCTTGTGTTGATACTCCGCAATAATATGATAATGGCAGTACCGCCGTTGTGAGCGCATTGCATTTCTCTTGAAAGATGTATAGGTGGTAGCGAGGGGTGTAACTGCTGATAAAGAAGAGTAGCTGATGAAGAGGAGCAGCACTTGAGTGGTGCCGAGTGAAGCAGGTCACTAAAATGGAAATTGGGGGAGGGGTTATACATATACTGCTTCGCAGTGAAGAGTTGCAGGGACATCTACGTTAGTATCCTAAGCTGTCAGGCGCGATAGTGATACTTCGTCTTCACAGAGCATGTTCGAACGCAGTTGCTGTATTTTCGATGTATGCTTTACGAGCACGAAAGATTATCCAAAAGCGAAACATTAGCAACGAGGGTTTTTGGTCGCCGTGACCCAGGAGAGACAAAGGCTCTCTGGACTTCTGTGGCTTAGATTATGGGCCTGAAAGGTGGCGGATGCGATGAGCTGATCAGTTAAAGCGAGGAGGAATCAGTGCCAGCGTATAAAAATATTTATTTGTCCGTCTAGCAGAGAGAGAAAGAGAGAGAGAGAAGACCTTTGTTAAGAAAGAAATAGTTGTTTATGAAAGTGGTGTAAAGAGATGGCCGGGAGCTCAAAGCTGAAACCTCAGTGTAGGGCACCAGGTCCAGCAGCTCTTTTCCTTGTCTTGTCAATCAGCTGTCATGGTCTTCAGGTAACGAGCTGGTCAAATGTGCCTGCCATGCCTCGAAAAAGTGGAATATTTTATGCTTGAGTTCTTCTCCCCAGGCCATACCTGTTGACACGGCTAGGTTGCGTGCACGAGGATGAATATTGCCCCAATTTTAGCAGAGTTTTAAGGTAATGTCTGATGTTCCTACTGAACGCCTTAACGCAAATAGATTTATAAACACTTTTGTTGGTTTCTGGTTCACAGAATTTGTGATTCTTCAGCGTTGATACCTAATTTTAGCAAGCCGAAAGATTGTGTTCCTAGACGTAGGATAAGGATTCGTTATTAACATTTTATAACGAAGGCAGTTTTATACTCATGGTCACAAGGAGAACGCCATGTGAGTTTGTGTGCTTCTTGCATAGTGTGTCGTGCAGTTCCAGACCATTGGATCCGGGTGTCCGGGGGACGTAGTTAACTTTCAGCAATATGTATGGGAATATCTTAACAAACGGCTCGGATATTCTGATTCTAGAAAACTGTGTCCTTTGAGACTTTATTGATGCTACGCTTATTTGTGATAGTTTTGTTCTTCAGTATGCCAAGGGGATGGCTCTAACTTCCAGTTTTATGTTCCGGTATGCAGGAGGGTCATGCAGTAACAAACATTGCCAGAGTAGTCAACTCCGACAATAGGTGCATCGTGCTTTCATACAGACCGGACTCCGTGTAAAGTGTGCTCTCTTGATATTAGAACTTTCCCCGAATGAACTTAAACTTCATGCGGATTTCAATTACCCAGGGTTTATTGGCAGCCAGGCTGACCACATGGCAGCAAAAAATGGCAAAAATGACAGGAATTTCCGTTGTATCTTCAGTTTGTTTGAGTCACATGGTCACGTTGCTTACACGTGTACACACAGATTTACACGTGTACACGTGCTTACACGTGTACACACAGAACAAAGAAGTATGTTTAACTGCAGCCGTGGAACCGTGGCAAGATAGAAACCGAACGGTCATTTCCCGCGATTATCTTCACTTCTTTTGCAATCGGAAGTGTAAAGGATGACTGCCGAACTCTGTGCAGCGTTTAATGTGCTGCGTTTAAACAGCACCTTAAAATGTATTGCAGTCACTGGGTCTCCACTATACCAATTGATATTGCCTGCCTTTTTTTTCACGCGATCTAGCTGAAATTTGCTCGTTTGTTTTTCTTGCTTTCTTTATTTTTGTGAATGGCGCTACCTTGCTTAGTGAAACATTATACACATGAGTATAGGTATACACTGTGTCATGAGAAATGCATGTACTATTGGTGTAATAACTTGAGCAGTTGTAAGTGTTTTTTTGTTGGTATCGGTTGTATCAGCTGCTTTAGAATATGTTGTGAACTTGCTCGTATATATTGTGGATGTAGTTATTTTCTTGGTGTTCTTTTACTAGACAACTTGCTTTAGATTTTTTTTGGCAAATGTGCTCTTTATTGTTGCTTTGTACTTGCGCTTTACTCAGACTGTCTATATCTTTTGCATAAAATGTACACGCAACGCTGTTGAACCGCAGAGGGACAGAGTCCTCGTCAGGCGATTTAGCGTTTAGTCTCTGTCCTTGTAGCACAGTATTTATTTTGGTTTCTTCGAATAAAGGATTGATTGATTGATTGATTGATTGATTGATTGATTGATTGATTGATTGATTGATTGATTGATTGATTGATTGATTAAATATAAGCTTCTTGAACTGAAAGAAAAATACATTCTAAGAATGAGCATCACGTCATTGACACTAAGTGCATGGTTTACGAGCAGTGCCCAACGCTGAATCAACAAACAGGAGCAAATTTAGAAAGCTTTAACTGAACGTTTTTTACGGCCCACTATAGTCCCGACGGTCCGCTCAGCACAACCGGAGCGTAAGCAGCAACAGATTTTGAGCTAAGCGATAGCCCTATATCCTTGGACGGAAAATTATTCGCTTTACTGGTCGTGTCCTGTGAGTGCGCAAGCAAAGACTTAATCCCAAAGCAAAGACAAAATTCGGTACTTTTGTCCGTATTCACAGTATGCGTACCATTGGCCTTCAGAATCGCCCTTGTCGCCCACGTTCAAGTCAGGCAACAATCTGTGTCTCCTAATTACAGACCGATTTCCTTAACCAGCATGTTTTGCCAATTTCTAGTACGCATTATGAGATATCTAACAAAACACACCTTTTTTCCAATCAACGTAGTTTTTTGAAACGGCATTGCAGAGAAGTTCGATTATTTAAATTACCTACTGATATCCATATCGGGTACATTCGTCCTCATAAATATCTGCTATATTCTTAGATTCAGCCAAGGCTTCCGACAACGTCCCTCACATCCGCCTGATGAAAGAACTTATTGCTCCTAATATCATCGCTAAGGTTAACAGCTGGATTAATAATTCCGTAACTTATCGACATCAGTCAGCAACCATTATTAACTATTCCTGCACTTTTGCTCAAGTAACTTCTGGTGTACCGAAGAGCTCAGCCATTGTTCCTATCTTATTTGTAATATATATCATGGACATTAGAGTAACGTGTGTCCTACTGTCCGATAATATGCGGATAACTGCGTTATTTATAGACAATTGGCGAATACCCAGGATTCCCCACCCATGCAAGCAGACATTTATCAACTGACGAAATGGTGTAGATGTTGCGAGATAGACATAAATGCACCAAACCTTACCCTGTAATGTTTACTAATACTAGAATGTCAGATCCCTGTTACTATGTTTTGAATAGTATGCCTACACAAGCCGTAACCATGGTAATATTCATGGGGGTCCACAAAACGTCTGACTTAACCTGGAACCATTATATGGATACTATAACCACCAAATCGACTAAGTTTCTCGTATTTATTGGGCGCAATCTGCACCTGCACTCAGCTAACACATCCATAAAGCGTCCGGACTGCCACACACTACTTCGATCAAAAACAGAATATGCAGCACTAATCTAGAACCCCCATCAGTCTCTTTCTCGTAAATAAACTTTACGCACACCAAAACAAGGCTGCCCGATTTATTCTCAGGTAGTTCTCCCGAATCAAGTAAAAGGAAATGAAAAAAAAATTCCCAACCTACCCCTTTTGCCACAACGCCAGCCTCGCAGTCCTTTATCGGTTTTTGTTAGTCTGTACCACCGCCAGTTTTCTTTCGCTCTCTCGCATATAAAATCCACTTGCTGCATTTGTATCGTCAACATCAAACGTTCAAAGTTCAGCCAATATTCGCAAGTACTAACCCATTTTTTTATGGCAACCCTTATTGCTATTCGTCACTGGAATGAGCTCCCAGGCAACATTGTCACCCTCATTAACCATGACTTATTCATCAAAGAGTTTGTTATTCCTTGATGTATAGATCATTTATACATCATAGATGTATAGATGTATAGATCAATGTCTGTGCCATTTTCGAAGCTGTACATAGATTTCTTGAAATTGGAAAACTACTGCACGCCTTTGTGAATAACCTTTTTGTGCAACTAGGTACGCCGACATAGATGTGCTTTTATTTCTAATTCCATGAGTGTTACTGTTTTTATTTTTAGTGCGTTTTTTTCACCCTCACGCCTGTGTAACGCCTGTAAGAGCCTTAAGCGTAAGTGAATAAAAATATCGCAAATAGTTTTTTTCCCGATTCCACAGTTCTCGTGTCATTGTTTTAATGTAGTAGTTTTTACCCCCACAGAAAGGACTGTTTAACACCCTGAAGCACCACAAAAATGCAGATTTAGCGAAAATAACACCTGTGATCGCTTTAACAGCATGAAAGGGGATATTATTTCCAGCTAAATTTTAAACCCCCCGAAAAAAAAAATATACAAAAAATGTTTTCACAAAAATGATTGAAAACATCAGAAATATACATACTGTGCATGTCCCCAAAAACCAAAGATTAAAAAAAGCGCACTAAAAATTAAAAATACGAATGAAAAATTCGCCGAGATGGTTACGAAGCATGTAACCAACCCTGCCTTTCTACAAAAATGCTGATTTGCGAAAAAAACACTGTGATTCTTATATTAGCGTAAATGAAGGTAATCATATCGAGCAAAATTTTAAAAAGATGAAATAATAAAAATATAGGAAAATCAACCTTTCCCAAATATAATCAACAAAATAAAAAACAAGCATAACATCGCCTCCAGAACTCAAGCGTGAACAAAAGGCCTTCCTGAAAAGAAACGTTCGAAGTACAAATAAAACGTTGTGATAATGGGGCGAAACGGTGTAATACCATGCATTTCCACAAAAATGCATATTGGGCAAAGAAAAACGGCAGTACTGGTTATAATAGCGTTAATGGAGATCATTTGTTGAACAGAATTTTGAAAAACCTAGCAAAATTCCTCAAAAATAATCTGACAAAGTAAAAAATATGCATCTTATACATCTGCCCCCAAAAGCCAACAATATACAAAAAAAACCGCAAAAAACGTTGTAACCAAATCTAAAAATAGTGCAAGTAGACCACGTCTGCAGTACCGCCTGATTCTCGGATAAAACCCATAATTAGTGAAGTAAAGGTACTTATGTAATATAATTGTATTTATTTACATCATTGACAAAAGAAATAAAAGAAATAAAAAAATAATCCAATGTTTTTTGCTACTTGTAGCCATATTTGAGTGTAAGGAACTCACACTCTATACAGGTGGCCTGAGAAACGTACTCATCAGGAAAGAGTTCCGCGAATTTTGCAGGTGTTTTTTTCTCCTGCTTTGTTTTGTTGTTGTTCACCATTTGTGTGGAATGACAATGGTAGAGGTTTGCTTCACAGAGTGTTTAACCTGATGATGATGATGATGGTTTAAGTTTATTGGCGCAAGGCCGACATGGGCAAAGAGCGCCAAATACAAAGCCAATTGATGAGGCGGGAAAACGAATAAAATCATTTAATGACTATGAGCACGGCTGGTGTAAAGGGCCAGGGTGAAGAACATGAGTGGTTAAAATATAAATAAGGTGGCTGGTGTATAGGACCAGGGGTAAAACTATGGGTGGTATTAGATGAGTTGTAAGAAATCAACTTCAGATAGAAACCTAAAGGTGCGCTGAACAGAGAACAGGGCATCGTCTCCTAAGAAGTATGACGGGTGTGGTGGAATATGTCGTGTGTGTAGTTGTCGGAAGTGTTTGCGTCGTGTATAGTCGAGTGCATTACAATGTATGAGGATGTGGATCACGGATAGGGCCCCTCCGCCCCTGCTGCATAGAGGTCTTGGAGATCCAGTGAGCAGGTGCGAGTGCGTTGCATGAGTGTGCCCTATCCGTAATCTAGCCAAAGCGACTTCAGTGTATTGTCACGTAGCCAAGGACGAAGCAGTTGTTTGGAAAACAAACAAGTTTATTGGAGCGAACTTGTGCTCCCCTAACAACTGAAAAGAATACAGAGGCGGCGAAGCAGTGGTCAACAAAGTGACGTACGTGCGTCGGCGAGCGTCGCAGAATCGAATGCCCCGGCGTCCGCACTGCAGGCTTTTTATCTTTCGGCGCGCGTGGTTCTCGAAACGTCGATTCGCATCGAGAACATAGTAGATCCAAGAAGATTATTCTGGGCTGTTCACGTTAGATCGGAATGCTCTCCCTATCACGACAGATAACACATGCGGCACAGAAAGAAAGAATGGAACACGCGCTTCCCTTGGCGCAGAGATAACAAGACCGGCGCAGCCGGGCGGTAAAAGCAAAACACAAATAAACAAACCCAATGTATGTTTCGCGGCATTACCCCCCCTCTAAGAGTGCATCGACCCGATGCTAACATAAGCGACAGTCCGAAAAAATGAAAATAAAAGTTCATCATCGTCCGTAGAAAGGTTTTAGGCGAACCACGTGGACGACCTCAGGCCGCCTGCGTCGTCGTGATGTGCCGGAGTCACCATCAGGGACCACTTCGTAGGTAAGTTGGCCAACACGTCGTAGAATCTGGTAGGGTCCGAAATACCGTCGCAGGAGCTTCTCACTGAGTCCGCGTCGTCGGATGGGAGTCCAAACCCACACACGATCCCCTGGTTGGTACTCGGCGTCTCGGCGTCGGAGGTTGTAGCGGCCCGCGTCCACCAGCTGCTGGTCCGTTATACGAACTCGAGCGAGCTGGCGGGCCTCCTCCGCACGTTGAAGATATCCGTGGACGTCGGCGTTGAGGTCGTCGTCTTCTACGTGCGGAAGCATGGCGTCGAGCATCGTAGTCGGCCTTCTACCGTAGACAAGCTCGAACGGCGTCAGCTGTGTCGTCTCCTGGATAGCCGTGTTGTACGCAAACGTGACATACGGGAGCACTTCGTCCCAAGTCTTATGTTCAACGTCAACGTACATTGACAGCATATCTGCGATTGTCTTGTTCAGACGTTCTGTTAGTCCGTTCGTTTGGGGGTGGTACGCCGTCGTTCTTCGCTGATCCGTGTTGCTGTAGCGTAATACTCCTTGCATCAGCTCCGCAGTAAATGCCGTTCCGCGGTCTGTGATTAGGACTTCCGGTGCTCCATGTCGCAGCACAACTTGGCTTATAAAGAACTTCACCACTTCTTGTGCAGTCCCCCTCGGAAGAGCGGCGGTCTCTGCGTAGCGCGTCATGTAGTCTGTCGCTACGACAATCCACTTGTTCTGTGATCGTGACGTAGGGAACGGGCCTAAAAGGTCCATTCCAATCTGTTGAAATGGTCTCGATGGGACGGCGATCGGTTGCAGAAGTCCGGCGGGTCTTGTCGGCGGCGTTTTTCGTCGCTGGCAGTCACGGCAGCTGCGGACGTAGTGGGTGACGTCAGAGGTAAGGCCGGGCCAGTAGTACCTCGCCTTGATTTTTCCAATAGTGCGGGCTGTGCCCAGATGTCCGGAAGACGGGTCGTCGTGGCACGCTTCCAAAATTTCGTCACGAAGGTCCACGGGGATGACGAGAAGGTAATTCGCTCTTGTTCCGGGGCTGAAATTCTTCTTCACAAGGACGGAGTTTCTCAGGCTGAATGCTGGTAAGCTACGTTTGAAGGTCCTAGGAACGGCAACGTTGCATCCCTCGAGGTACTCGATTATGACGCGTAAGTCGGGGTCGGCACGCTGCTGGGCGACTAGGTCGCTCTCTGTCACGATCCCGAAGAACGCGCTGTCTTCATCAGAGTCTTGTGGTGGTGGGTCGACGGGGGCGCGGGACAGGCAGTCGGCGTCGGAGTGTTTCCTGCCGGATTTATAAACGACTGTAACGTCGAACTCCTGCAGGCGCAAGCTCCACCGCCCAAGACGGCCAGAGGGGTCCTTCAAATTGGCGAGCCAACACAGCGCATGGTGGTCTGTTACAACCTTGAATGGCCTTCCATACACGTATGGGCGAAATTTTGAAATCGCCCATATAATAGCCAGGCACTCTTTCTCAGAGGCAGAATAGTTTTTCTCCTCCTTCGACAGACCACGGCTGGCATAGGCGATTACCCTTTCGCAGCCGCTTTGCTTTTGGACAAGGACGGCACCCAAGCCTATATCACTGGCGTCCGTGTGCATTTCCGTTTCGGCATTTTCGTCGAAATGAGCGAGCACGGGCGGGCTTTGCAGGCGTTTTTGCAGCTCGCCGAATGCTTTTTCTTGGTCGCTTTCCCAGCTGAAAGGGGTGCTATCTTTCGTCAAGCGCGTGAGTGGCTCTGCAATGCGTGCGAAGTTTGCGACGAAGCGCCGGTAGTATGCGCACAGCCCGAGAAATCTTCGCACGCCCTTCTTGTCTTTCGGCCTTGGGAAGTTCGCAATGGCTGAAGTTTTTGCCGGGTCAGGTAGGACTCCCGCGGCGTTGACGACGTGGCCCAAGAACTTGAGTTCCCCGTATGCGAAACGGCACTTTTCAGGCTTCAGCGTCAACCCCGACGTACGAATGGCCTCGAGTACAGACTCCAACCTTGCAAGGTGTTCGTCGAAAGTCCGGGCGAATACCACTACGTCGTCGAGGTATACGAGGCAGGTGTGCCACTTAAGGCCAGCTAGCACAGTGTCGGAAAAAGTTTCCGCAGCTCCTCTCTCACTACTGCGCGGATGGTCTCGCGTAGGCTATCAGCCGGAACCCGCATGTTGTCGATGTAGTTCGCACTGGCCGCGCCAACAAAGTTCCGGTCATACTGCTTAGCACGCATTTCGAGAGCCTTCTCAATCGTGCCGGCTTCGGTCACGAATTCAGCGATGGTTTTGGGCGGGTTGCGGACAAGTCCAGCAAACAGCTCCTCCTTCACACCGCGCATCAAGAAGCGTAATTTCTTTTCTTCCGTCATTTCGGGGTCCGCGCGGCGAAATAGTTGCTTCATCTCTTCAACGAAGATCACGACCCCTTCGTTGGGGTGTTGTGTCCGAGTTTCAAGCAAAAGTGCAGCTCGTTCTTTTCTCACAACGGTAGTGAATGTCTTCAGGAACTCCCTTTTGAAGTGAGTCCAGTCGGTCAAAGAACTCTCATGGTTCTCGAACCAAGTTCGAGCAGCATCTTCTAAGTAAAAGAAGACATGCCGGAAAGTTTCTTCGTCGTCCCACCTGTTGAAGATGCGGACGCGCTCCAGCTTCTCCAACCATTCTTCGGGGTCTTCAGTGGGGGCTCCCCGGAACGATGGTGGTTCCCGGGGCTGCTGCAGGACGATTGGCGACGTTGTTTCTTGCACCATGGTGTTGGTTGCAGCGTTCCTTTTCTTGGGCCCTTCTGGCATCAAACCGAACTCGGGTGGTAAATCTTGCAGGCGGGGGCTGGCTCTTGTTGGACTGGCTTGGCGGCTTCTCGAGGTTGTAGTGGGCATGAAGGGTGCGTACCCAGCACCTCCACCAGATGTCACGTAGCCAAGGACGAAGCAGTTGTTTGGAAAACAAACAAGTTTATTGGAGCGAACTTGTGCTCCCCTAACAACTGAAAAGAATACAGAGGCGGCGAAGCAGTGGTCAACAAAGTGACGTACGTGCGTCGGCGAGCGTCGCAGAATCGAATGCCCCGGCGTCCGCACTGCAGGCTTTTTATCTTTCGGCGCGCGTGGTTCTCGAAACGTCGATTCACATCGAGAACATAGTAGATCCAAGAAGATTATTCTGGGCTGTTCACGTTAGATCGGAATGCTCTCCCTATCACGACAGATAACACATGCGGCACAGAAAGAAAGAATGGAACACGCGCTTCCCTTGGCGCAGAGATAACAAGACCGGCGCAGCCGGGCGGTAAAAGCAAAACACAAATAAACAAACCCAATGTATGGTTCGCGGCAGTATCTATTACGTGTATCGGTGGTGTATGGTCCTAAGAGTGGTTTTATTACGTGTAACTTTTACGTGTAATTTTCTCCGCTTATACGTTTACTTATTCACACAATTATCCGTCACTGTTGCATTGTACTAAGTTACGTACATCTGCTTGTCCCCTTATTTCTTTTTCTTTAATTTTGCTCACAAACAGTGCTCTTTGCTAATGTTTCATTCAGTATCCTTCTTGTTATATGCTATGTTTTGTGATATCTACTGCAATTTTTATTGTTGTTTATATCATACACATCTTAAAAAAAACATTGCAATTGTTCCTAATATTTTTTTTCTATATGCAATGTCTTGTATGCCGCGCCATGAATCGCCTGGGCCCTAGTCAAGTTGTTTATACAACTTTTAGCCCAGGAATCCATGCATATTCATCTAGATCCATTTTGGTGAATAAACGAACTGAACTGAACTGAACTGAACTTGTTGTCTGTTTGTTCGCTCCAGTGTGTTTGCCATATTTTGCGAAGTTGTTGTCTGATGTGTGGTTTCACGTCGGTGTAGGGTAATGTGGGTATGTCTACTGTATTCAAGAGTGTAGCAGCAGCAGCCATTCGATTCTCTGCTTTATTTCCGGCTATACCACAATGGCCAGGGACCCAGCAAAGGACGAGTTCAAATTTCTGGACATACACAGACATAATACCTATCATGATAAGATTTACAACGCGATTTTTTGAAGATTTTGTTGACGACAATGCCCGCACAACACTGAGGGAATCTGTATAGATAATGTATTGCGGGATGTGGCTTTGAAGTATATGATTGAAAACAAGAAGTACACCCTAAGCCTCGGCCGTAAAGATACTTGTATTACTGTTAAGAGTTCTCATGACATTAAGGCCGGGCCCATGCGCCGCGCAGGATACAAAGGTGGCAGTTCTAGAAGCGTCCGTATAAAATTCAGACCATTTGTACTTCTGCTGCAAATACAAAATATGCTACAGAATTGCACATGTGGGAGCTCGGTTTTTATCTACATGTGTGAAAGATGTGTCGCATGACACAGGGCGGAGATGCCATGGTGCTATGAAATCTGTTACAGAACTTTGGATGGTGTCTACAAAGGAGACAGCAAGCTCTGACGCTTCCTCACTAACTCTGTAAGAGAAGGGCGATGAGAACGATGGTCGATTTAAAAGGCGTTCAGTCATGAAGGTATCATGAAAACCTGATTTAAAAGGATGGTGAGGCATGGATGAAATTTTAAAAGCATAAAGGAGGTCTGTGTATGCTCTCTGACGTTGTAGGTTCTCTTTGTTGCACTCCACATAGAGGCTTTCGACTGGGCTAGTGCGGAAGGCGCCACACGAGTGTTTAACCTGAGTTTAACACTATGTGAAACTGCTGCTCAATAAATGTTGGTTGGCAGTGTCCGCACAGCGTGCAATCGCTTTGTTGCATGTGTACCATAATTTTTGAAGCTTACCTTTAAACCAAGCGAGCCCCAGAGCGTGGTTTTTGTTAACGTAGGTGAGCGTATTCCCAAAGTTTTAGGTTGAGCCTCTGCAGTCTTCAACAGTTTTCTATATCCTGGGCGCCCGTTTCTATCAAATATGTTTTCCTTAACCTGATTTTTTATTAGCCGTTGAGTAGGGAGTATTGCTGTTTCTGAAACTTCCTTTTCTTACATTTGTAAAATCACCCCTCGTTTTCTTCCCTATAGGTTATACCGGAAACTAGTCCACTCTTTATTTTTACCGAGATTTATTTTCAACAGCAACCAAAGCAAACGTATTATTTACATGTTTTTCGTATATATTATGTATCCCACAGCTTTTTTCATTCATACAGAGTTTCGTTTCATTATAAACAAACTTTTTATAACAAAAAAAGCTAAATAAGATTTCGGAAACGTTCACTTTTTTGTTCAACTTTTGCAAAAGCGGCTGCGGATAATTTTGGCTTCCGGCCGCCAGAAATACTGAAAGAATGACATAGAAGATTAGCTTGCGGTGGTAAAATTGTGCGCATCACTGATTTCGCGTAATTAGCGCCGGACCGGTATAATTGATCTCGTGTAGCTGACACCTCAGACTAAACCTCTTCCCCCAAAATTCCAATGGGCACTGCCCTAAAACATTCAATGATAACGGAGGTTCTCACTCAAGGCCTTTTTTTGCGATTTTTGCCAACTACTTGCCAAGCAACGCATTTATAAGGTGCATCGCATTATTCCTGTCACTCCCAGCCGTGGCTTCGCACGACAGAAAATAAATAAAACCACCGTAATGAAGGATTGAAATATGAAGCTCATTGTCCAAAAGAAGAAATCACTGTATTGCCCAATACATGTGCCTGATGCCCGATTTTTTACGTTACGTTATGCAGACAGGACCACGTAACCTGCGGGGGAAAAGAAAATCAAAGAACCTGACAGACAGAAATTAAACTAGCCTGAAGAAAGTGTAAATCGAGCACCTGGTTCCTTACGCCCACTTGACCATACAAAGTGGCAATGGCCAGGCAACAGCAGAAAATAGTTTCTGAGTTGTAGACCAACAAAATTACGCAGGTCTTTCATGCAGAGAAAATTGGAGATCAGTGTGTGCATCTACACACACATGAGCTAGATGACCCTATTTGAGGTTGCGCTGTAACTATAGCATGTTTCTTCAATGGAATTAAATATTTACGTTTGCAACAATCACACTGTAAAACAACTAAAAATTTTCACATGCTAGGGAACTTACGCTTGGTTTCAACAAAAATAGTCATTTTTTATAGAGTAGCATTACTCCTTGTAGGTTTGCATTTCTGTATACGTATTTTCGCGTAACAGAACACCACCAGCAGCCTGTACCTTCACTACTCGACCAAAGCATTTTAGTAAAGTTTTCGCATTCGACCATTGAGCTACAATGGCGAGTCTACCAAAGAAGTAAATATGAATAACATGTTTTAAAACTTCAACCGCTAATGGCAATTGTATTGTAAATATCAACGTCTTTTGAGCCACGGCAGCAAGTGGTATATTTAAGGAAAAACGCGAAACTCGAAGCTAAACCTGCAGTGTTCTTGCAAATAAAAGTGCATATTGAATGCACTGATAACAAACGAAAAACCTACATCGGGTAGAGACGCGCTGCATCAAACCGGAGATGAAAATTGCCGTTGCCGCACGTACATTGCGACCCGGAATTTAATCACATGGTTTTGCTAGTATGCAATCTAGGGAAAGTGCGTGATTGACGGAAATATGTGTAAACTCAGGCCATCTGTTTCAGCGGGCACAGATGTTTTGCTTTTCTGTAAAATCGAACAAAATTACGTGTCCCGAAATTACAAACGAAGTTACCCCAAAAAGGCATGCAAAAATTTTGGTGTCATTGCTACACAGAAAACATCTAATTGGATACATATTTGCGACAGAAAAGAGCGGAACATGCCTCGAAGCGAAGGTCAAAGTGCAAAGAACCGAAATATGCTAGAAACATAGCCCTGCCGCCACCTACAATCCATGTTATGGAGTGCATGGAAGCTCTATAGTGCAAAGGTCAAACTGCTATATTTTCTCACTGTTATTTGTGGCAGCATTGTTTTACTCAACTCGCGCAAAGCGTTTTTATATATTTGTGATTTCAAAGCCATAGCTTGTTTTCACGCGTTGGCGTTAAAGTAAAAAAAAAAAACACGCGCGTTTTGGCCCCAGTCATGAAGTACCGTCACTAAGTCATGACCCAAATCATCATCACAGAAATGATTATCCATTTCAGCGTCCAAGGAATCGTAGTATTTCAAAGCCATCATCCAGGTCACTGTGTAATCAGGGACTACCACCACTAAGTCTTTATTGCTTAAACTGCAGTTGCCTTATGCTAACCTTGAAAAATATTAATGTTTTTTATTTCTATTATAAAAATTTTGCTTTTGGCGCATGCACAAGTGACGCGGAGCACACATTTTTAAAATAAGTAAAAGGATTAACACCTGAGCTTGTCACTGTATTGTCATGTCGGACGTTACAATATTTCAGTGCAAATGGTGTGAAAGCGATCGTACCTTTACTACCGCTTTTCTCAGGAAAAGTGCGAGCCAGAAGAACCTGGCAAAACCCGCTAAACAAAACAAACTGAACATATGATGCTTACATATTGTATTAGCGTCGAATTTATATGGCACAGATCAATAACTAAGAATACTAACTTTGTGCACAAACACTTCCTTTTAGCTCGTTTCGCTGATTTTCTTTCAACGTGGCACATTAAAAAAACTGCCGTTATCTTAGAGAAAGAACGCGAAGAATGTTTACCTGCTGTGTTTCGCGGCGGGCTCCTCTTGCCTTATCTACACACGCTAGCTGTTGCCTAAAAAACTTTGGCACGGAGTTAACTTGCGTGGCCATACACAGTGACGCACATGAATTTGAAGTACAAAACAACTTCTGGTATGCCCAAAGTAATAAAAACATTTTAATTTGTCGAACTATTCACTTTGTAGTTCTCTTAAAGAAGCTTATTATTACTGTCGATTCGGCATCGCGTTGGAAGAAGTAACAGCTACACTTTGTTTTACTGCTTTATTGTTTTAGATAAGAATGCGTAAATAGAATTCGGTAAATAAAACTTTAAGGCTCAGATGTGTGCACGCACTGCGTACATCAATTCTTACCTGAATGCCTTTGTATGCTTGCGATAGCGTTTACAATACCATCACTGCTGCTTGTAATCTATTTTATAAACCCTGTGTACTGATTTTGTGTTATTTTCGAGATTCTGCTTGCCGAGTTTGCTCCGTGCCATTTTTATATTCCTTGTCTAACTGTAGTGCAGGTGATTGTTGGTTATAGTATGCGACTTGCTTGCACGTGTTTTCAATGCGCGGCGGTACACGTACAAACGTGGGCGCCCGCGGGTTTGTGAAGCTGTTTTTCCTCAGATTTTTTCTCATGCCTCCAGCATTATGCCCCTGGCGATGCGAAATTGACGATTTTATTCTATTCTGTTGTTCATGCTTGTTGGACAAGCACCAAAATATATAGGTTTGCCATGTTCTTTTCTTATTTCTTAGCCTTCTGCAATTACAGACAGCAGATAAAGATTTGCTGCATCTCCGTTCACTCTGCAGCAAAAAAAGCAAATGTTATGAAGAGTCGATCATATGGAGGCCGCCTCCTTCTCTAAACTGCCTTAACTGTCGTAAAGGAGTGAGGAAAGCAGAAAAAAGAATTAACTGCGGATATCATTGTAATGTCGCAGGGTATACCTGCATACAACGTTGGGAGCGTATCGTGGGTTTTCACGATAACGACCACAGTATGAGCCCTGGAGGTTGCAGCTTTTTTCGCAACAGATGGGTATTCTAGTACTTTAGTGCGTGCTCTCAGGTCAAATCTATGCAGTCTTTTTGAAAATAAGGACAGTCTGGTATTCCGTAGCCTATCTAGAACGTTAATGGCTCTTCGATTCTGCTGGTTCCACACAAATTGCAGGCGGAATTTCGTTGGGTAGAGGCGGCCAGGCTCGTCAAATGCGCTTACCCGGCACTCTACGGCGAAGATAACTTGCACCGCCGCGCCAGGCTTTCAGACCCACCTTAAAACCGACTGTCACCCAAACCGGGGATATTCTGCGTATGCATTCTGCGGCAATTTGCTTTTGTCCCTTGCTCATGCAGTATATTGCGGATTTAATATTTTATGTAGCCCGCTTGGTGGTATTCACGATCTCGTTTAAAATCAAAATCCGAAAAAAGTTCCACTAACGGCGGACAAAAAGCTTTTCTGGCAATTTGTTGTTTTGTCTAGCCGCCGCTGGCAAAGACTAGACTACTCGGCTCAAGAAAGTCGATATTGAAGAGAGGGAGCTTGAGCCTGAAGTGGGGATCAACTCAGCCTTCGGCAACTCTGCCAGTCTCTTCCCTGAGTGGTGGCTTAAGGCTGCGGACAGAGATAGGATCGATCGAAATCAATACAGACATTTTTGGCATACGTTCTTGGTTCCTTCTACGTCTTCAACTCTGAAGAAATGGTCCGCAAATGGACACCCGATTTTAATTTACGCAAAAGTTGTTCTGACAAGTTGGGTTTGCAGTATTCAAAACGAAAATAATAGGGCGCCTCCCAGTCTAAACTTCGAGTAACAGGTAGAAAGCAGACTGTGGCGTGCGTCTTTCGCGTACTTCGAGAGTGATGTTATGAAGTCCTCGCCCCGGCATAAGGGGCGTGTGTTGGGCGTGTCGTGACGCCCTTGTCTGCGCTCAGTCAGCCATTTCGCTCCAGCAGCCTATCTGCACAAGGGGTACATTGGATATGCGTGCATCTATGCATTCGATCTACCCCGGGTGAATGGCCTTCGCGGCACGCGCCCGGTAATTGATGTCGGCAAGAAAGTTGAGAAACGTATTATGTGGTGCTTTAACAGCGAAACTGAAGTTGCTGGCAGTAATGTGTGCGGCGTAATTAAAGAGTCCCCCGTCATAGATACTTCCGCCGTTTACCACGCACTTCAGCACGCGTCTCACGGGGAGCGCCGGGCGCTGTACAGGCTCGCGCGTGGCGGTTGCAAAAACACCAAGACAACAGTTCACGTCTGTCCTCTCCTCATGGAGGGAGCACAAGACAGCTCGGGCTGAAACCGCCAAGTTGGTGAAGCCGGTTGCCGCCGGGTCTAGCCCAGGCTGACGCGTTGCACTTTCGGAGAAGTGTGAAAGCAAGCATACGGAACGATCCGGGGCCGCCATTCGTGCATAAAGAAGGCGCCGATATAGATGCATCTGATAATGACTACTACTACCACAGTGAAAACAAACAAAAAAACTTGTAAATAAACAATTTCAAACCTTATGTAATTCGTTGTGGTGTGTCTTTCAGTGAAAGAAATCATCCAGCTCCGCTATTGTTCAAGCCTTGCGTGACTTTGTGCAAGGTTCGCCAATATTTCTTTGTTAACTGAGGATCGCTGATATTATATGGAGAGCTTGTGGGTTAATTTTCTATTCAGCTGCAACGGAGGACTCATTTTGCGTATCTCTTCAGTCCCCGCCGGGTTACCACTGCGATATTGATTTCTCAAACTTCGTAAAATCTACTTTATGGTTAGGACTTTCAAAAGCAAATGACTGCACACTTCTGGGTAACTTTGCACTACATAATTAGTTTACAGTCACCCTAGCTCTAATTACAAGGGGTATTCGCCACTGAAACGTGATTGGATAGCGCGAGCAGTTCACGCTTGATTGTGGACAGTTAACATCGAAGCCTACATACCTCGGAAATGTTGGCGCTGCTCACTCAAACTCACAATATTTTTTTCGAATCCCCGCTCACTAAAACTCAGACTCAATGCTGAGCAGCACATCTGCGCTCACTTAAACTCAAACTCACTTTGAGCGCAAAACTCAGACCTCACTCGGACTCAAAACTCGAAATGCACTAAGAACTCAAAATTTACTCAAACTCAAAATGTACTCGAAACTCCATATGTACTTAAACTCAAAATGGACTGAAACTCAAGATGTACTCAGAACTCAAAATGGACTCAAACTCAAAATATACTCAAACTCAAATTGCACTCAAACTCAAAATAGACTCAAAACTCAAAATGAACTCAAAACATAAAATGAACTCAGAACTCGAAATGGGCTTAGAACTCAAAATGAATTCAGAACTCAAATAGCCTCACAACTCTCTCATGCTAGGAATTTACTGGGGCTCAGAAAGACTCCGATTTCATTAGCATTCGGCGTTGTCAAATTCACGCGTGGTAAAAATATTACGGGTGCAAATTAGTGAGCTCCAACTCTTGCATTCGGCACGGCATGACACCGTAGCTCCTGTGAGGTCGGAAACAATTTTCGTTGCAGATTTATTACAGCTATACCTGCTGCCCATGATGACTAGCGCTGGTTTCAAGTAATTGTACGGATATATTGGATATTAAAATCTTGATGTAGGCTCCGTGTTCGTGTTTATGACAGAGGCGGTCTAGACTCCATGGTGTGCTGAGTCCCTGGGTAGAAACAAGCAAGATTGGGTGATGGGGTGTGCGCTCACTGTTTTGTTCATTTATGTCGAAGTTGTTTAGGTTTACGGTTCCGTGCATTCTTGCTCTGCATCCTGAAACAGCGCCTTGCGTCAAAGCGAACTGTCCCCGCGAATCTCTGAAGCGCGAGGCTTTCATGGATATGCCTTTGCTTTTTAATGCGGAGCATTCTTTGCCGAGTACCCCCCTCTCCTTACCCCCACCAAGATCGTGTAACGCCCTGCATTTACACAAAAATGCCGATATCACGGAAGTTCAACCTGTAATAATAAAAAACCTTAATGTAGACAATTGTTCAAAATAAATGTTAAAAAATAAAAAACAATAAGAAGAAAAGTATTAAAAATGACTAACCGTGTAACACGGGAGTCGTGGATAGTCTCAGATTGGGTTAAAATTCAGAGAGATGTGGCGCTAAAGAATGTTGGGTATCAAATTGATGGTCTCGAGGAGGCAAATCATGCGGGACAAACAGAAAAGTGTCTCGTTTTTTGCTGAGGCACTTGTATTAGTTTTTATTAGCATTTGCTGTGTGGGATGAGCTCTCGGAGCTCGGCTCAGCACCACGCTATCATGTTACGCAATTACCGCCAACTTACCCAGCTGTTATTTTCCAGCATGCACGCGTGTGCGTGTGCGAGTTCGAGTTCGCGTGCGATTGCATTTCCGCGCGTTTGCGCGTGCGCGTGCGTGTGCGTGTGTGCATGTGCGCGTGTGCGCGTGTGCGTGTGCGTGTGTGTGTGCGCGTGTGTGTGCGTGCGTGTGCGTGCGTGTGTGTGCGTGTGCGCGCGTGTGTGTGCTTGTGTGTGTGTGTGTGCGTGTGTACGTGTGTGTGTGCGTGTGTGCGTGCGTGTGTGTCCGTGCGCGGGCGTGCTTGCGTGTGCGCGTGCGTGCGTGCGTGCGTGTGTGTGTGTGCGTGCGTGTGTGTACGCGCGCTCCCGTGCGTGTGTGTTTGCGCGTGTGCGCGTGCGTGCATGCGTGCGTGCGTGTGTGGGTGTGTGTGTGTGTGCGTGTGTTGCATCAGTCATCTGTTATTTCATTGTGTTTGAGATGTAGTCGTTGGAGAACTGCAGACCCCGAGTTAATTATTTTCCTTTACCTTGTCATCACGTGCTAGTTTTGATATCTTGCGCTGATATTTCATTTTTAATAAAATCAGTTCGAACGCACACACAAACTGCGCTTGCTTATTTTCTGAAGTGTTTCTCGCAATGTCTGATTATGCCTTGGTGGCTCAGTTGCCTCTCTACTCCTACACTCTAGCAAGGAGTTAATGTCTGACATGTAATTGGCCAATTCTGGATTCAAGTGCACGTTAGTACACTGTGGGAAGGAAACTACGGACACGAAACGCCACCGCAAGGCTTATTTATAAAAAAAATGTGAAATTCGTCGTTCTGATGAGCTCTGATGCCCCCTGTTACCTATTGTCGTCCACAATTTCCACAACACCATATGTGTCGACAGATTTGCTTGTTTGCTGGGACACGGGAAAATGGAGGAAGTAACGTTTGAATGGCAGCTATTAGCAGAGGGTTTCTGAGTCTGGTGATTTAAGTTCGAGAGCTTGGCATGGCTTCTGTTCTTTCCCCATGCCATCCTGCCTCGATGGTTCAGCAATTAGACGCCAATATTTTTATTACTATATACCGCATTGATGGACATCTCTGGACAAACCCTCGCATGCATATAGCACAACTGCCTTACGGGTTGGCAAGGAATTTTGGTTAAACCCTACTCAGCAATAACGAAAGATACCATTTGCTATATTCTCATAACTATAATCAGAAAGCATTTTTATATTTGTCCAACGTGATCCCCCTCGACGAAACCTTGAATTTGATACCCCACACAACCCAGCAGGATCATATGAAATTCATACCAGTCAAACTAACCATGACTCTAAGGACTGTAATCAGGACGCATTATTTAAATGTCTGACGTTATTCCCCTAACTGATACCTTCAATTGAATGCCCCACATGCTTTAGCGGCCTCACCTTGAATTTTAGCCCAATTTATGACTCGTCGTGACTATCTTATGATTAGAAGCACAAAGCCTTTTTTTACTTGTACCACGGGATTCCCCTCGTCAAGATAGTAAATTTGATACCCTACACGCCCTAGGGGCCATTTCGAATTATAACCCAATAAAAGACTCGCCATGACTATCTCATAGTTATACCCAGGAAAAATTTTTGTATTTCTCCCACGTGATTCCTCTAATCAAGACCATTAGTTTGATACCCATCACATCCTAGCGGAATCAATTTGAATGTTAAACCAATCAATAATTAATCATGACTATCTCATGATATAGCCATGCCACATTTTCGTCCCACGTGATTTCCCTCATGGGAACCTTCAATGTGATGCCCCGCACGCCCAGTGGTGTCATTGTGAATTTTAACCAAATATATGACCCACGTTAAGTATGTCATGGTAATAATCAGGAAGCACGTGATTATCCTCATCGAGACCTTTAATTTGGTACGCCACACGCCCCAGCGCAATGAACTTAAATTTTAACCGAATCTATGACTAACCATGACTACGTCATTATATAACCATAATTCATTTTGTACCGAACGATTCCCTACATCGAGACCTTGAATATGATTCCCCAGATACCCTTGCAGCGTCATTTTAAATGTTAACCCAAACTATCACTCATTATGACTGTCTGATGACTGCAACCAGGAAGCATTTTTTTATTTACCCCGCGTGATTCCGTTGATCGGGACCTTACATTTCATACCTGACACGCCTTAGCGTCATCAGTTTGACATTTCACCCAGTCTAATGCGGTCATTATTCTGTCTAAAGGGGCGTTCCCCAGTCAATTAAGCTAATTTATTTGAAACAACAGAAGGGACAGCCGCCGCCCTCTTTTCCCCCCGGCTCTCACCTCTTCCTTTGTGACCCCTAGTATATCAAGCCGTTAACAGCAGCAGGCGAACAATAAGCAAGCAAGCGCCGCAGTGTGCTTTCCCACCACCCTTTCCCACCCTCTTAGTGGATCCATTAGGAGGCAAAGTTAGAACAACCCTTTTTTATGACCTCACCAGTCAATTACCACTCACGCGCCAGTCGCGAAAATTTGGTATACAGCAAGTGCTTAGGGTCATGTAAATTCAACAACAAAGTAAAAAAAATCAGACACCCCCTCTCTCCCAACCGATCACGTGGATCGCAAATGGTGCCGTACCCGCAGGTAACCTGACTTCCGAGCCTACAGCGACGCATGAAACTTAACAGCCATCTATAGCTGCCTGCTAGGCTACTCATATGTACTCAAACGCAAAATGGACTCAAAACTCATATGTACTCAGAACTCAAAATGTACTCAAAACTCAATATGTACTCAAACTCAAAATGTACTCAAACTCCAAATGTACTCAGAAATTAAAATGGACTCAAACTCAAAATGTACTGAGAACACAAAATGAACTCAAACTCAAAATGTACTGAGAGCTCAAAATGGACTCAAACTCAAAATGTACTCAAACTAAAAATGGACTCAAACTCAAAATGTACTCAGAACTCAAAATGGACTCAAACTCAACATGTACTCAGAACTCAAAATGGACTCTAACTCCAAATGTACTCAGAACTCAAAATGGACTCCGAATTAAGTAGGTCTCACGCGTACTCAAACTCAATAGGACTCAAACTCAGTCGGGCTCACTCGGCTCAAACTCACTCAAGCTCAAACTCACCATGCCACACTAGCCTTGGGCTCATTCAAGCACAAACTCACGCGTGAGTTTGAGTTCAAATGAGTCTGAGTGAGTGGACTCATGAGTGAGTTCGCCGACCTCTGAAAGCCAGCAACCTCTAGTTACGTAGCGACAGCACGGATGTTGAAGCCAGCCGCCTTTATTTACATGCCGACAGCAGGTACTTGCTAAACACGTGATATTCTTTCTCAAGAAATTCACTCAATTCGGTTCGGTTGTGGCACTTATTGTCTTTTTTTACAATTAATCGATCTGGCTCACTCGCGACTTAGAGAATGTGTTTCTGCAATAAGGTTGGACAACCATTAAAATGAGCAATCCTTAAAGCGCTTATTCTAGGAACGTGATGTGGTATTACCGAAATAAACTGATTTTCTTTGAAGCAGAAAAAATACACATCTATAAATATTTTGGTATTGTGACTAAAACAACTTAATGTCCCCTGGATGGAAACAGACAGATAGATTTATTTGTTGAATATGTGATTGACTGATTGATTGAATCATTGATTGATTGATTGATTGATTGAATCATTCATTGATTGATTACTTGCTTGCTTGCTTGCTTGCTTGATTGATTGATTGATTGTTTGATTGATTGATTGATTGATTGATATTGACCTCTTTAAATTGTCATGATCTCGTTTTTAATCGCACCACAGAAGACATACTTGCATAATACTACTCTTCGAATTTTTTCTCCCCATTTAATGGCAGGCTCAAATGCAACTGTGCCCGGTGCCCGTTCTAGCAATGCAACGTCATATTCACCTCCAATTTTCTCCAACACCACTCCGAACTACTTCGTTCTGTTGCTTCTACAACCTCGTAGTTCTTGTTGCCTTTATCACCTTTACCAATAATGCTTCGGGAAGCAGAATATTTCATTTATATGATTTTGGATACAGGCGTTCACAACACTATGCAATGTATGGAATAGTTCGGACTTCCTTTTCGTGAGTCACAAATGCCTTGGCATTTTGGGTACACTTCCCTACAGAGCTTTCGTCTTCAAACAAACTGCTCTAGCCTCAACGGTATTTTGTTCTTATTACGCTTTAAGTTTATTATTCGCCAACGTTACGACAAATATAAACCAATGTGATGTGCCAAATTATCCTATTTAGAATGTTTCTTCCTTCTGATAAAACAATATTCTGGCTAGTGATGATGAACTGGCTACATACATTAGCTGTTCTACGTGGCCGCCATCCTAAAACAACTTTTGCAACCTCGAATAATACCAATATTCAATATGACGACCACACTGCACAAAGGTTCTTTCTTTAGAGGTTGCTTCTGGTGTCAATGGTATCGAAAACGTTTTTCTAGCCCAATCTGCAATATTAGGCTGCTACAACCAGTAAATAAGGAAACCTTTTCCGTAAATCTGTGAATAACACGACATAGCGTTAGAAAGGTACATTTATTCTCAATTTCCCCCGGTGTTCGTTATTTATGCGCTGTTTTCCCCATGAACATTCACCAACTTGCAAGTTCGGAGCAAACACTTTGCTCTTTTATTCTCTGCCTTAGAGGCCGACGTTTTACCGAACATTCAGCACAAAAAATTGCAATGTTTTTCACAAGGCCAAACGATTCGGAGCGTGTGGGAGTTTTTACGGCCTGGAAAATGAAACGCAAGCGGTATTGCGGTCGCTCTAAACTAAAACCAACCGAATGGGCAAATTTTGAAAGCCTGTTCTCACGAAGGTCACCGCTTCTCTTAGAAGTATAAAAAGTATGGTCTTAGTGTTATTTAGATCGCAATTAACGAAAACTGTGAAATGATTCAAGGCAGAGGTACTTCAGAACAGTTATAGAATTCAATTCAAGAGATTGCCACGAACCATGTATGGGTTTGTTTCTTTGTATGTATGGGTATGTATGGGTTTGTTTATTGTTTCTTTCTACTACACGGCACGGCCAGGCTCTGTTATCTGTGTCCCAAGCGAAGCGCGCGCTCCATTCTTTATTTTTATGCTGCACGAGCTATCTCATTCAGATAAGGAGGCTGGTTCACAATAACGTCACTAGCCTAGAATAAGTTTCTTCGATGTACAATGTTCTGGATATAAGTCCACGGTTCTAGAACCACGCTTGCCGAGAGATAAAAAGCCTGCAGAGCAGACGCCGCTGGTATTCGACTCGTCGACACTCGGCTGCACACGTTATTTTGTTGGCTGCCCCCTGTGTATTGTTTTTGAGTTGTTAGGGGAGCACAAGTTCGCTCCGACAAGCTTGTTTTCCTTGAAGTCCACTGCGTCGCCTTTGACTACTTGACATCTGGTAGAGGCGCTGGGTACGCATTCCCTACGCCTTCTGGAAACCGACAAGCCAGCCCAAGCCGAGGAAGCCGCCGACATCAAGGTTTACCAGCCGAGTTTGGTCTCCTACCAGAACCAACGAAGAGAAAGGGCTCTGCTTCAGACACAATGGTGAAACAAGCAACTCCTCCTATCGTCCTGCAAGAGCGCCGGGAACCACCATCATTACGCGGATCCCCCGGTGAAAACCCTGAGGACTGGCTGGAGGAATTGGAGCGCGTCCGGATATTTACCAGGTGGGACGACGGAGAGAGGTTTCGGCATGTGCTCTTCCATTTGGAGGGAGCAGCTAGAACTTGGTTCGGGAACCACAAAATCTCCCTGACTGACGGGACTCTCTTTAAACCGCAGCTTCGTCAACGGCTGCGCACGCTTTGCAGAGTCACTCACGTGCTTGACGAAAAATATCACCTGTTTCAGCGGGGAAAACGCCCTGGAAAAGCATTCAGCGAACTGCACCAGCGCCGGCAAAACCTGCCCGTGCTAGCTTGTTTCGATGAAAACGCCGATACGGAAATGCACACGGACGCCAGCGATATAGGCTAGGCTGCCATCCTCGTCCGAAAGCAAAGCGGTTGCGAGAAAGTAATCGCCTATGCAAGCCGTGGTATGTCGAAGGAGTAGAAAACTACTTAGCGTCTGAGAAAGAGTGCCTCGCCATTATATGGGCGAATTCAAAAGTTCACCCGTACGTGTATGGCAGACCATTAAAGGTTGTAACAGACCACCATGAGCTGTGCTGGCTCGCCTATTTGAAGGACCACTCTGGCCGTCTTGGGCGGTGTAGCTTGCGCCTGCAAAAGTTCGACGTTACAATAGTCTTTAAATCTCGGAGGAAACACTCGAACGCCGAGTGCCTGTCCCGCGCCTTGTCGACCCACCACCTCAAGACAACTATGAAGACAGCGCGTTCTTCGGAGTCATGGCGGACAGCGACATAGCCACCCAGCAGCGTGCCGACTCCGACTTACGCGTCATGATCGACTACCTCTAAGTCGAAGTTGAACATATGGATTTGGAAGGGGTCTTCCCGTATGTCACGTTTACGTACAACACAGCGATCCAGGAAACTCCGCAGTTGACACCGTTCAAGCTTGTCTACAGAATACGACGGACCACGATGCTTGACGCCACGCTTCTGCACGTAGACGACGACGACCTCAACGCCGACGTCCAAGAATACCTTCAACGTGCGGAGGGGGCCCACCAGCTAGCTCCAGTTCGTATAACAGGCCAGCAGCTGGTGGATGCGGAAGGATACAACCTTCGTCGCCGAGACGCCGAGTACCAACCAGAGGATTGTGTGTGGGTTTGGACTCCCATCCGACGACGCAGACTCAGTGAGAAGCTTCTGCGACGATATTTCGGGCTCTACTAGATTCTACGACGTGTTGGCCAACTTACCTATGATGTGATCCCCGATGGTAATTCCGGCACACCACGACGACGCACGCGACCTGAAGTCGTCGACGTGGTGCACCTCAAACCTTACTGAGCAAGATGATGGACTTTTTTGTTGTTTTGTTGTTACGGTTTGTTCGAACTGTCGTTTTATTTTAACATCGAGTCGATGCACTCCTGAAGGGAGGTGAGGCCGCGAACCATGTATGGGTTTGTTTGTTTATTCTTTATTTGTACTGGCCGGCCGCACCCGGCTCTGTTATCTCTGTCCCAAGCGAAGCGCGTGTCCCACGCTTTATTTTTATGCCGCACGGGCAATTTCATTTAGATAAGAAGTTTTTTTTGCCCTAACGTCACTAGCCTAGAATAACCTTCTTTGATCAACAAAGTTCTGGATTGAAATCGACGGTTCTGGACCCACAACGTGACAAAAGATAAAAAGCCTACAGAGCAGACGCCACGGTATTCGACTCGCCGACGCTCAGCTGCGCACGTCACTTTGGTGAGTGCTACTTCGGCGCCTGTGCATTCTTTGAGGTGTTAGGGGAGAACAAGTGGGCTCCAATGAACTTGTTCTTCCTTATAACAACTGCCCGACTTTGACTTCGTGACAATATAAATTACACGGTCAAGGCACTTCCCTTTTTAGGACACCTCCCGCATTTAAGAATATTTTCTCGAGTGTACGTTGAAAATACGAGAAAATCTATCTAAACGTTGAAGGAACGATTGGTAAGGTAAGATTTTATACTTGTAAAGTAATACAATAAATACTGACCACCCTCTGTGCCGCATTCTCTGAATGTATAAAAATGAAATTTTTCTGGTACCAACGCAATTCTAGGGCAGCAGCTGAGCTATTATACAGGGTGTCCCAGCTATCATGCACCAAGAATTTAAAAAATAGTAAAGGCGTAATTCGAAGGAAACCAGGTGCATATTGTTTTCAGTACTGTGAAGAAGCGGACAGTATTTTTTTCTTTAATGAGACTTAATTAACTAATTGTAATTAATTATCTAACTCGTGAAATACGGTGCTAATCACTAAAGTGTCAATGAGGCACTTGTAGATAACCACGAGGGGCATCTAACTGCGGCATTTTCAGCGATGAACTAATTGCGTACACATTTATTCTGACTGATAAAGGAAACCCGCGAAATATGAAAAATACCACGTGACGGCGCCTCCGCGCGCACCGTAAAGCAACGCCCTCAAACAGGCTGCCTCTGAGTTAGCCCGGTTGAAATAGACAAAAGAAAGAAAGAAGAAATCGCGACCGAGTTTGTCCCTTATCTGCACACGCGTCCCACGAATCTTGCTGCTGCTGCTCCTTCCATGCATTCTATTATCAAGGTGATGCGCTGTCTCTTCGGGCGGGAAACACGCGAAGCAGTTGCTTTCAATCAGCTTTGTTTGGGGACGCTGCTTTACAATGCGCGCGTAAGCGTCGTCACGGGGTATTTTTCATATTTCGCGGGCTTCCTTTATCAGTCAGAATAAATGAGTACGCAATTAGTTCGTCGCTGAAAATACCGCAGTTAGATGGCCCTCGTGGTTACCTACAAGTGCCTCATTGACACTTTAGTGATTAGGACAGTATTTCTCGAGCTAGATAATTCATTACAATTAATTAATTAAAGCTCATTAACCAAAAAATTACTCCCCGATTCTTCACAGTACTGCAACATTATGCACTACGTTTTCTTCGAGTTCCGCAATTTCTCTTTTTTAAAATCTTGGTGCATGATAGCTGGGACACCCTGTATAGGACAAATATTCAAGGTCTTATTACTGTGTACTGTGAAAGGAAACTTCGTTTGGCCCCAGGAGCCATGGAGACAAGATTGCTTTTGGCAACAGCACGGGCATGTTTCGTGTTTCGGTCATGTTTCGCCTCAGTTGTGGTTGAAAATGCTCCGTGATATCAGCCACCTATAATAACAAATAAACGTTAAACACAAATGGTAAAGTATAGTAATTTTAAAAAACAACAAGGTTTATTGAGCCCAAATCCCGATGTAGGTTTGCACTGGTGCTTCGATCCTACTGCAATGTACACAAAGCGCATGAACTGCGCGTTCTCGGTATCCCTTCTGTTTAAGGTATGCGAAAGTCAGTTCCAAGCAAGTGCCAGCTTCAGGAGAGCTCTCATTTTTTATAGAAGTGGTGTCAGCCTGAAATCACTATCGTACAGTGTTACTGTCTGACCGCAAATACTCTCGATCTAATTCAATGGTTCTGGAAGGAAGAGCATTCTGAGATAAATGTATGCAGAGCAAACGTCATGGCGTTCTAATCCCTGATGCTCGCTATGTACGTCATATTGGTGACTGGTTCGGTCACGTTTGGGGTTACTTCTAGATTGTAGAACAAAAAGGTGATGGCATCGTGTGTGTCTCGTGGCTTGGAGAGAGGGCCCGAATTTGGCAGAAGACGTGATTGAAGGCACAATGCCAGTCTTGTGGAGTGTAGTTCATCGAGGAGGGCTTTGTATGCTTTCTCCAATAGCGATCGGCGGTCACAGTCAGTGTGAGGGGGTCACCTGTCTTTTTAAAAAAAAAAATTCCTCAACAATCGATGCCAATAATATTACCACAAAATTGTTTGTATTTAGTCGTTTGTTTCCCAAAATGGCCGTTCATTGCCTGTACTGTGGGCTGAATACCGGGTATAGGGACGCAACTTCAACACTAGGGCAACAATACATTGACGGGAGCAAAAAAAATTGAAATGTGAGTGAGGGGGGCTACGTTTAAGATATATGGTGGTCGCGTCTCAACTGGTTGATTTGGTTGTGCAGTCATGCTCAGAGCAAAGTGCACGTATTGGTATTCGTCCCGATACGACCCATTGTAAACAAAGCCCGAAGGAGACTCGTGGCGCTTGTAATAGAGGATTGTTTCCGCAAATGGAATATTTCATTTATAGCTTCTCGCCTTCGTACAGATGTATATACTCAGCTATTACAAAATGTGTGAAACTAGCCCAATAAAACTGAAGAATATGCTTTGAAATACAAAGGCATCGCTCTCTTGCAGATGACCTTCATCACAGGGAGTAGTAAATTAGGGAAGACTACACCTGTTCATTGAGAATTAAAAAGAAAACAAGCTACGCCAATAGTGTGTAAGAGGTTGAAAATGTGACCGTGGTTAGTCGCTCTTCATCATTCATTATGATGATTTATTTTCGTTTTTTTGAAATCATGGTTACTTCACAAGAATATTTGACAATTTGTACCTAAAATTATGAGGTTAGAAGTGGGCGAATATTCGAAAATTTCAAATAATAATCGGATATAAATATGTGATATTCGTATTCACTGCGACAACAATCTATTCGAAACCTTTCGTATATTCAAAAGCGATCGAATAATCAGCTATTATTGAATCTTTTGATTGATTAGTTTAAGGGGGGACGCGGCTTTCAACTTCGGAAATATGACCAAAACATCGTTTTTAAAGCCAAATATTTGATGATTGCGGGGTTTAACGCGCCGACGCAACGCAGGCGATGAGGCGCGCCGTAGTGGAGGGCTCCGGATTAATTTTGACCACCTGCGGATCTTTATCGTGCGCCGAAATCTCGTACACACTGGCGTTTTTGCTTTTCGCCTCCATCAGAAAAGCGGCCGCCACGGCCGGGAATCGAACCCGCGACCTCGTGCTCAGAAGCGCAACGCCTTAGCCACTGAGCCACCGCGGCGGGTGCCAAATATTTGGCTTTCTATCTTGTGCGTTTGCAAAGTTTTTCCGCGGAAAACCGCCACGGAGTGACAAAAAATACTTTTAGCAGCCGCGGTGACAAAATGTCATCACAGAAGGGCAAAAAAACGGAACTTTTCGGAGCGCTCTATCTCCGCAAAGTTGCCACCGGGCGCTGTAATTTTTGAACCATAGGATCGGCCGAGCGATCCTCTTTCCGGTCACGGTTATCTCTTTTATCTCCGCTCATTCACAAATGCACAAACGGCAGATAAATAAAGACGAAAAAACGAAGCCAGAAATAGATGCTGAAGCGTGATTGGCCTTCCGGTCGGTGCGCGGTGGAACGGCCCTCCTGATTGGGAGTGGCTGCGGCAATGCAAGATGGTGGCCGCCTGAACTTCGTAGTGTGCGTTTCTGAGCTCATTTTCGCTGCTTTCCTTGGCCAAGTTTCTGTTCAGTCATTTTATCGTCTGTGGCGTTCAACTCGGACATTATCGCGATGGGAACGCCTGTGATCGATCACAAGCCAGATTACGGGAGGTTGCGTGGCTCCAAAGGCGGAGGTCATCGATTGATTCGTGGTGCTTGTGTCTTTACCCCAAAGGTGAAACGAGGTGTGCGCGCTTGTGATAGCGGTTCACGAAGTGAACTTTCCTTCTGATTTGCGATGCTTACATGCTTAGTTATTGCTATGTTTTACAGTAGGCCTGCTAGCCTTGGGAAAGAAACGGCCGACGCGTCAAAAGCTGCGGCACGCACGGCGTAGCCGTTGCGCGTTGGAGCATCACCTGACGGCGCCAACTGGTACGATTCAGTGCCAGTAGTTGTAATTAATGCCTGTGGCGTTAGATTTAATCCCAAAAGCGACCTGACTGGCCATGTCAGGGATAATCAAAGTATGGCATGTTGCAATATACGAGCGCCGGGATGCGGGTGAGCCAGATCGCTTTCGCGCAACGTTTCGCGCGCACTTCAAGTAATTATGAACAGGGGCACTATTCTCGACTGCAGAAATTGCCGGAAATTTGCCGGAAGTGTTTTGTGATTGGCTTTCAATTTTGGTGAAGTGCTTCCGGTTGACAAAACGGTTGTGTGTGCTGTCGTTATTTTTACGTTTGATGACGTTCATGGCCACCAGTTCTAAAGTTTGCCTTATATCTCTTTACTGAAAGCGCATAATTCTTGGTCAGGCAAGGAAAAACTAGACTAAATGCACAGGACATGACAACGTAAAGTGTCTTTGCTATTCAACAACAATACTGCTTGTAATACACACCCTCGCTGTGATTGGCTGAGAAGGGGTGACGTAATTTAAAGTAGGCGCGAACAATTACGTCACGCATCGAAACTTCAGCCTGCGTAAGAGTGGCGTAATGCTACATAACAGCTTGAAAATGGAGGCTGTTTTTACCGCAAATATAAGCGAAATAGGGCTAAAAATTGCCCCAGCTTTCGGCACCGTAAAATGTCCGCGAATTTGCAGCAGGCGCAGTTTCGCATGACGCGCTGTTTAAAGTATGTTTTACCGAGAGAATTAATAGTTTCGACTGTTTCCAAGTCAGCGATCAGGGAGAATACAAATAACGTACCGTAGTTTCCTTTTATGTTTCGCAATAAGATAAAAATATTTGTTTGGCGTAACCGCAACATAAGAGGGCAGTACAAGTATCCCCATGACATAAAGAACCCAATGCGTGGTATTTATCCACGCACCTCGTAGTAAGCTGCTGGGTCACATGATGGAACTCAAGAGAAAAATGGCAAAGGTCGACTCGCTTGTTCATTACAGCGTAGATTGAAGTTGAGCTTGACGAATGAGTGAATCGGCGACATCGGTGCGCTCCGCGGTTATCAGGCGTAGCGCTTTGCTGCTCTTAAGTGTCACACAAGCGATGGTGATCACTCTATAGACTTGTAACATAGCGGCAGACGATAGCGGGGTGGCGTGGGAAGGTGATGACGCAACCGAGCTTGCATTGAAGCAGAGAGCCCAACTATGTTACTTAAAGCGATTGAAAGAAATAAATAGATACGGTAAAAAATTGTGTAATGTTCCTTTGCTCGACATCCGCCTTACGCTCACTTTTGGATCGACGTTACTCGATCGCCTTCTGGTGTTGACGCGATATGTGACCTGCAGAAATGTGTTTTTCTTGTCAGCCTCTGCTACCGTCCTAATTTTTATAGTACATGCCAAGTGTTTTTATATCTTTCTTGCGCAATATTTGATTCCTTGATTGCGATCTTTGAGTGAATCGTCAAATTACACTGCATGTCGTCGTAGCTATAGGTGCAGCACGTCACTGATTGCTTACGTCGTGCTAGCGCAAAAAAACATGGCGAATTGCCGGTAATTTGTGCAGTCGAGAATAGGGCCCACGTCTGAGTTATAAATAAAAACGTGCTGACGGCGTTAAAAAGTACCTTACTGTCATACCATTTAACAAATTGAAATTTTAGGGAAATCATTAATACCAATGCATACATCTATAGTTTGGTGCATATATGCTGTGCTGCGAGAAATATTGGATGCTCTGAATTTGAAGAGTACTAAAAAAACGTGCCCGTGTTGGAGTTGAAGTTTTGCAGAATTTTATACCAAGCTTCAAAGTAGCTCATTGGTATCCTTGTGGTATGTAAGCTCTTTGCAATGAACACCTGCACTTACGAGTACGAGGTTGCTGCTCCAGGCAACGTTATAAAGCGTAAATAGGCCAAAAATCAGTTCTGAAATTGAAGTTGAAAAAGAGTGCTTCCCTTGTTGCTACGGTCACAACGCTGCAGAGGGAAGTTGTCCAGTGCAATACAGGCAATCAGCTAACCTACTTTGCATTGAAAGCCATCTCCCCCTGTTTGGTCTGCGAACTGGGCTGTGTACTCATCACAGAGGAACTGAAAATGATGTTTTATGGGAAGAAAAATAAACCGCCATCTCCACGAAGCGAATGATGTTGAGAGGGGCTAACCTAAAATGCTTATCGGTGAAACCGTGAAACATTGTTATAGGTCTTCTTGACGGCGCGCACCATCTGAATGAGTGAAGGGCATAAGGCGCGTTCGTAGCCATGCTCGCGTCTCGGTTTGTAGTGCAGTGGGAATTGCGCCACGTACCTCCCGTCGCGTAAAGAGAGTCGTGGGATTGAGACCGGGCGCCGCCGCGTCAAGACCACTACTCCTCGCTCGCAAAGATTGAGACTTCCCACCGCTCCATTGACGAGCCCGCCGACGACGTCGATGTTTGTGGTGATTATGTAGGGCTTGTTTGGGACGATGAGAATCTCCATGGGTAAGTTGGCGAATTCGGTGTGTGACATTTTAGACATCTTGGCCGTCGCCTTCTGCCGAGTGCCTTAAGTCGCGTACCCCCGGTACGTGTCTTCAGCTCGCAGGCGCCGAGCGACAACCTCTTCTTTTAAACACGATAGTCTTTCTTGGGCTACGTAATCCCAGAAATTTTGGTCTGTCAGTGTGTCTGTCGGTCTGTCTGTCCGTCTGTTCGTCTGTGTTTCTGTAACTTGATTGATTGTGGGGTTTAACGCGCCGACGCAACGCAGGCGATGAGGCGCGCCGTAGTGGAGGGCTCCGGATTAATTTTGACCACCTGGGGATCTTTATCGTGCGCCGAAATCTCGTACACACGGGCGTTTTTGCTTTTCGCCTCCATCAGAAAAGCGGCCACCGCGGCCGGGAATCGAACCCGCGACCTTGTGCTCAGCAGCGCAACGCCTTAGCCACTGAGCCACCGCGGCGGGTGTGTCTGTAACTTGATTCAGCCACCCGGCCAAAGTAAAATGCTTGCTGCGCCAGTCTTATATACTCACGGCCAAATGTAAACGTTTAAGCTCGGTTTCTATGTTTATACTTGTCAACTTTGTTGAACAAGAACAAGACATTACGGAAATATTACACAGAAAATTAGTACACAGGGGATATTTACAGTGTTCCTTTATTTAAAAATTCCTGGATGCTTGGTTTTTCGATAGCAAATGGGATTCTACATCTACTGCAGTAAACCGCCACCTCTGGGCGGCATATAAGAAATCACGCGGCAACAGCAAAGAAAGGTTCCACTATCTGAGTTTCACGTTCTGCTTGGAACGCACGTGGAGCATGGCAACGCGGTTCTATAAACCTTGTAGTCGGCCACCTCGATTCACGCACGTCTCCGCCGTACTTCAGCGCTGGCATCGAGGAATCCCGCCTGTAGCAGGGGAACGCGGTAAATTCAAATCCCCTTGAGAAACCCTTTAGTGTATTTACCCTGGGATGAGCGCGACAGAACATGTATAGCATGAGAGGGGAGCGGGAAAGAAAAGGGCGTCATTACCTTGGCAAATGTGTACAAAGACTATCGTCAATTGTGACGACATTTGCTACGAAAGGAGCAGATACGCGGCCAATTTTTTCCTCTTCTCCTTGTTGGGCAGCAACGAACGCGTGTAACGTTTTGACCTCTTCGACCAATCTTTGGTTGGTCAATCCCTACAGGGATCCTGCCGCAATTATCATCGTGGTGCCGTGTACAGCAGCAACGAGGGACGGGACAGGGCCCGAGCAAGAGGCGCTTTGCCCCTAACAAGCTGCAAATGGCACTCCTATTCCAAAGCAAGGCATTCCGGAAGCGCCGTTTTTAAAATGGCATAAAAGGTTACAACCATAGCGACGTCTGAATAATGAAATCTATGTTGGAACTTCAGAAGCCTTTTTCTCAAAACAGTTTTTTTGGCCGCCTACGCCGCTTGTTCCAGTGATTTCTTCGTGACCGCTTGGTTTATTTTGATTCCATCCTTGCGTTGCATTCCTTGATGAAGAGTTCATGTCGTGACACGCTTGGTTTTTCAGGTTTACGTTTTGTGAATTTTTATTCAAATAGTTGTTCATGGTCTATACGCCTGTTGTACATTCACCTCTAAAAAACTGAAAACTAAAAACATTGTGTTGTAATAAAAAAATCTATGACTGTCACGACCTCGTTCATTAATTTCGGAATGAAAAGCACTTCGAACAAGTTTTATATCATGTTTTATAGGCCGCTCAAGCTCCGCTCAAGGTGAACAAAAAAAATAAAAATAAAAAGGTTTACAACATATTACTGTATCACAGAAGCATTTCCAGTTTCTGTGACCATTTTTATCAAAATCCAAAAAGGAAAAAAAGAGGTCATTTCAACAGCCAAGTCCCCTCTTAATCACTCGATATTCTTTATTCTTTATTCTTTGTTCAACGTATACCTGCAGCGCCGGAAGGCGTTATAGCAGGGGGGTTACAGGCTCGAAAAAAAAAACAAGTTTTAATACACAGCAGACACTTGTACACTTGAGGGCCCATCCCACTCATGTATCGTTTTGACAAAAAATGGATTTGCGGAAATTCCAGTCCTGGGACGGTATTCCCTAAGTTTAAAGGAATGATCAATTCGATTTGACAAATAATATGAAGCCTGTTAATACATATCCTTGTTGATTCCATTTTTATTATTAAATATTACATATAAAGTTTAATTCGCAATTTTCTTCTACGTGATGAAAGCCGCTCACAATTGAATTCCCAATTCGATTTAATATTCGAAGGTAGATATTAGTATTGGATTCGCATTAGGAAAATTTGATATTCACACACCCCTGTATGAGGTATAAAGAGTTGCAGGGTCGGTTCTGTGCCTGAGGCCTTATGATAGAAGCCGGAATGTCCCTCCTAGAGTTTTCCCGTTTTGACCTCCCAGGATTTTTGCACCCATTCATGTATCGTGTACATCTTTGACAAATAAAAGTCAATTCTATTCACGTAGTCGAGTTGATTCTTCAGTTTAGGGGGGGGGGGGGGGGGGTAGAGAAGGGAGAGCTGTTGTATTTTCTAGTGGTCGCTGGCCCGTTGCATTGTCGAGAGAAGCGAAAAGTTACAAGGCCTAAATAATTTTATTGCTCGCCGCTACGCAATCCTTTTCGCACAGGTTGATCTTCCGCCGCAACATGAACTACAGCGTCAACTGTGACGTTAGCAACAACAAAAGCCGTTAGAAGTGAATAAAAGAAGGCAGGTATAAAGACTTTGTAACATTTTTAATGACAATGTTTTATATTTTTTCCTGGAGGCTAACCAGCGCACTTGCGATAGTTCTTTTGTGGCAGTACTACCAACGCTAATCACCTTGAACCACCCAGGTTCAATGCTGCTGTCGCCAGTGGGATAGCAACGCAATTAGAGCGGAGTAATAAAGAAGTTGGACTATTTTTACCAATGTGGCTTCCATCAACTTGTATAACTTGACCCCTCCCTGTTCCCCTCTCAAAGATTAAGAGTGTTTTGGCGCCGCATGCTATAAAAACTCCACACAGACCAAAACAATTAGCTATCCACCACTTAACTTACAGATTAGCGGCAGCTACAAGCGATGCCCGGGTGTGTCTGTGCAACAAGGAGTATAACACATAGTCAGCGCGTATGGTTTATTTCCACCGTTGAGACTTTGTGCTGGTATTTCCAGTGGCTGCAGTGACAGCCAGTCATTTTCCGCTCTGTGTAATACTAAAATAGTACTTAGATTGAAAAAGTGCTTTAAGAACGCTCGATCTTGAAACGCAATATAACCAGTTTATTTTTTTACAAAATAAACACAATAACCTAGCTAATACCCCGTCACCTTCGAGCACCGACACATTCCGTTAAACCTGAAAAAATAGCTGAAATGTGTAAAGCGCTTGACTGTACCGTTGCGATAGCAGCCTTGTCAACAGTGGCACGACGATTGCTGCGAGCAACACTCAAGCACAGCAACTACATATCTGCCCTACAATATTTCTCTCAGAACTCGATTTGATATTTGCTCTTCTTGCCTGAGTTATTTTCTCTGTCTCTCTTTCTCTTGCCTGATCTGACTTTTGTTTAATTTTGGTGGTATTTCTTCTCTTTCTTGGGCGGAGGAGGGTCGTGTTCCGTAAGACAGTTCTCTTCTTAAATACAAAAGATCTCCTCTTCCAAGAACTGCGTTTGTCGCCTTTGCTTCTACTGCACTACAAGGGAATACGCAGCACAAGAATTAGAAAAAAACAAAGATTATGTGGTCTGTGATTCCAGTTTTTCCTTCGCTAATAGAACTCGTCCAAAGTGGGTAGCAGTTGTATCGCAAGTTCCAAATCTCAGTACTGACCACCACTCGAAAAAAGTGACAATTTTCTTGCGTGAAGGCGGACGCTGAGTATAAGTTTTATCATTAATCTAGAAATGACAGCATATGTGTGCTTCAAAGCAGGGTGTCTTTTTATATTTATCATTAGCGCTGGAGGTTTTGTTACATGCGTGAGAGCGTTTGATGACAGGGGTGGGGCTTTTTTTGTCAAAGCCACTGCGCAAGCCGGAGACTGGCGGCGCCGCACGCCGTCAGGCACGCGCTCACAAGCGCTCGGTATTTCCTCGCTCCTTGGGGTTTCTGCAAGTTCTTTTGCTAAAGCCACTCCATGTGACGAGGACGCTCGGCAGTCGCCGCGAGGAACGCAATTGTTCTCGCTAGACATTTATCGTGGTATTTTAACCTGCAACGGCGAACTCACCACAAGTAACAACAGTTCCCCTGCTAAAAAGATAGCGCGCGCACGTGAGCGCGTTCTTCGCGGTGACCCCCAGGCATCGTGTAGGCTCGAGAGTTGACTTGGGCCACATCAGGAGCTCCTGCCTTCGTCGCCGTTGTCGTGCAGCGACCGGCGCGTGACTGGTCAGCCGCGCCGAAGAAGGTAACGACGGATCTGTCCAGCGATCCCTCCACAATCCACATGCGGCCGTAGCGATGGCCACACGACCACCTGATGAAAAAGTGCGGATCTACCGAGACGAGCACGCGCTACAAGAAGAATTGCCCTACGATGCTGTGTCGTTGGAAGATGACGACGAAAGGAATAACGACGATTGCTACCTAAAGGAACACTGTACATAATTTAGGAATCTTTGCTTGAGACAGCTGTCCAAAACCGCTTTGAACTGATGGGGTGAGGATTCTCCCTCTCTCCTCGGATCGGATCCGATGTCAGCGTATGGAGAAGCTAGGTCGACCCCTAGCTCTGCTGTTTCTCCAGCCTTGCACCATTAGTACAAGCGGCGCCATTGTTTTCCTTTTTCCGGCATTCTTTTCCATTTCTTTAGATCGTTCTTCGTTTTACAAATGATATATTATAGACACATAAATAAACACACACACACACACACACACACACACACACACACACACACACACACACACACACACACACACACACACACACATATATATATATATATATATATATATATATATGTATATATATATATATATATATATATATATATATATATATATATATATATATATATATACGCGCTACATGTATAGCGAGGGCCTCTGTTCTGGCAGTCTTGGTGCCATAGGGAGCTTAAGAGGGTTTAACGCTGGTTGACCACTCTCGACATGTCGTAGAAACTCAAGTCACGGCGCGGGGATTAAAAAGGTCCCCTTCACCCTTCGAGAAGTCAGAGTGGTGCTGGGTACCACCTCCAAGCACAGGAAAAAATTACATTGACATAAATACCCCAGAAAGCAGGGAGAAAAATCGCCCCGCCGGTAGCGTAGTGGTTATCGCACCAGACCGGTATTCTGGAGGTCGTGGGTTCGGATTCCACCTGGCGGGCATTTTTTCTCCGCTTTTTTTCTTTCCAAATTCTTTATTTGTTTCAGTGACCTACCACAACCTCCCCTTTGCTTTCCGAGGTTTTCTTGACTGCCAACCCTTATTTCTGTGTTATTTTTACGAGCTCCTCATTTCCTATTCTGATTGGCTACATGCATAGCGAGGGCCTCTGTTCTGGCAGTCTTAGTGCCATAGGGACCTTAAGAGGGTTTAACGCTGGTTCACCACTCTCGACATGTCGTAGACACTCGAGTCACGGCGCGAGGATTAAAAAGAAGGTCCCCTTCACCCCGAGAACTCAGAGTGGTGCTGGCTACCATCCCCAAGCACAGGAAAAAATTACATTGACATAAATACCCCAGAAAGCAGGGAGGAAAATCGCCCCGCCGGTAGCGTAGTGGTTATCGCACCAGACCGGTATTCTGGAGGTCGTGGGTTCGGATCCCACCTGACGGGCATTTTTTCTCCGCTTTCTTTCTTTCCAAATTCTTCATTTGTTTCAGTGACCTACCACAACCTCCCCTTTGCTTTCCGAGGTTTTCTTGACTGCCAACCCTTATTTCTCTAAGGCATTCGAGATCTAATCGAAAGGCGTGGGTTCGGTCCCCACTCTGGGCGCGTGGTTTTCTTTCTCATGTAATAATAAAAAAAATGTAGCGTCACTAACGGTAAAAAATAGTCTAACCGTTCCCCTATGCCTTCTGTGCCGTTGTAGACTGCCGGCATTTCTTTCTGTATATATATATATATATATATATATATATATATATATATATATATATATATATATATATATATATATATATATATATATATATATATATATATATATATATATATATATATATATATATATATATCAATTTCTGGTATTATAGAGATAAAATGACTTCGCCAAGTATGGATTTTTGCGCAAATGGAGGGTGGTACAAGGTTTTCTGCCGTCCGTAATTTTTGTATTCGTTTTTCCAAGGTCCTTTCAGGGAATTTTTAGTTAAGTCTTCGTTTTTTGGATAATCTATATAGGGTGCATATTCTTGAATTCATCAGTTCATTTTTGTGACTTTTTTCTATTTCATGTTTTTTTTTCTCTGAAGTTCGTACTCCAATTATGTGTATTTGCGATGTGTATTTATTCATGTACCAATCCGTAATTGCCACTCGGCCGAAGAAGCGGCGCATAAAATGGTATTGTGGAGTTTGAAACCCCGAAGCTAATCTTTGGTTATGAGGCGCACCACATTGGATGGCCCTGGATTAATTTTGGCTACCTTGGGATCTCTATCGTGCGCCGGCATCTCGACAACTTCATACTAGGAGCGGCCACCATTGCTGAGATTAAACCCGTGTCATTTGGCGTAGCTGCACAAAGCCTTAGTTAATGAGATACTGCGATGCGGCATGAAACCAACCACACATCGGTAACGATGTATGGGGTATTTCAAAGCAATAAACTAAGTGCAGCAGGCTCAAGAGTCGTCGCTGAGACACAATAGAAGAACCCAGAGTTATAAAGGCCCGCTTTTTACTTAAACTTATCAACCTAAAATTTTTGCCCGCTTACCCAATTGTTTAATGTGGATCTTGAAAGCAATTTCCACTTCCACAATTACGCACTGATATTGAAACGGGCATGCGAATTTTCAAACCTTTAGCATAACGTGGCATTCGCTACTGGGAGGATATAAAAAAAAAACCTACTTTGAAGGACAACGTGTAAAAATGAATTACCAAACAGTGAATATATTTCGCAGTCTGGCCATCGACATTGAATGAAAAGCACTCTAATAAGCTTGGAACTAGATCTAACCCCTATTTATTATGTGTGCGTATCTTTAATACAGTCATGAAAAGGGTTGAGCAAGCTTCAGTATCGGCGACAAAAGTACCTAACCCCAATTCCTAAATATTACCAGATAGGTACCAGTAGATGTAATTATGGTGTAACTTTGTGCACTTGAGTTTTCACTCCTCAACAGTTCAGGTTAAGGAGAATCCCATTTCGTTGTCGTTTTTATTCCACTTCGGACTCCGGTCATTCATGCTTACATATTTGAACTGTAGTGCGAAAGATGAGCAAGTTGCTTGAAGCCTCCTTGAGAGCACTACGCAACAATGTGTAAGCTACGCGGCCATAGCAACGGTCAGCATTGGCCTTGTGATTAGCGTGCGCCCACTTAAGGGGACTGACCACTGGGATTGTGCAGATGACGACGAGGGGTGTTCAACATGGTCAGCCACCGCAGCGGCATCGTCGTCGGCGTGAAGCTCGTCAAGTGCGCGAGACATTCGACTTGACCACCGATCCTTTTGCCACTTCTCTGCTTCTCCTACTATCCTCTGTCAGGGCAAGAAACCCGCATAACGGGACATTTTTTGAAGAAATCTTACATTACCCGCTTTTCTTCAGGGCTCAAGTTGCAATGCAGTAATTTCATTCCGAGGTATTCCTGTTCCCTTTTTGCTTTGTCCTTGTTATCACACATTCTTGGAAACGTGGCAGAAAAGTGACATCTTTCTCTTACGTTAGTTAGTGTTACCAATAATGCGTATTCTTAACTTCACTGTTATTGCCGGCTGAATGAGTAACGTTCGAGCTCGGCATATTCGCCCTAAGGCTACCTCAGATATCAGCAGTAATGTGTATTTTCAGCGAATCCGCATTTTCACTAGGAAATTTCTAATAAAGCCGGAGACGACCGAAAGAAATGAAACATACCCTGCTTTCGGGCAGGACAAAAGCTTCAAATTACGTCTCACCGGTCGAAAAGTACTACCAGGTTGTACGGTAAAACCCACAAGAGCCAGTATTAAGAATTCCAAAGCAGAGAACGCTATCGCAACATTTAACAAGAAACTAAAAGCTATTTTTGAATCATTCCAAATTTTCCATCTACCTGCTACCTCCAAAAACATAGAAACTACTGCAAAACTTGAAAACATTTTTTTTTATCGCGGCTGCCTGATGGGAAGTGAGTAGCTGCTCAGTCGGCCGTAAAACAAGTGTCCTGCGGCATGCCAAAAGTGCACCGCACTAAAGCTACTGGTGATTACGGGCGGAGATATTTTGACCGCTTGGCGGAACACGGAAAAACTGTTCTCCCACTTTCGCGACGACGGCGACGACTTCGCCTAGCCCTCTGGTTGGGACCACGAATTTTACGCCTTCCATTACGGCGGCCAAAGTGGCTGTCGGCGCCGTTGCACCTCACATCCTTTCCTTCTGGTGCATTTAGAGTGCATTAGCTTCCCCAATCTGTAAAAAAAAAATTCAGAAGAAAAGCAAAATTTTTTTATGCCTCCATCGCCAGCTGTGCTACATGTGAAGTATGGGTAAACAAAAACATAGAAAAAGCCTGGCGCTTCGTTTAATTTTTTTCTTACTCTAAAAGCGCAAAGAGAGGCTATGTCCTGCAGCATGGGCAGAGTGTTCCACCGCTACAAGCCAAATTTACTAAAGGCTTTCGAGAAAATTTGCAAACTGTCACATCTTGCTAAGGGGCACTTTTGGGTGCATGTAGTACAACGAGTATATCACTCTGGGTAACATTTCACATGGTCACTAAAAAAATGAACCTAAAAGAATGAAAATGATTAAAGCTGCAGCAGAGCTGATAAATTCATGACTGCAGGTGAAAGAATCAGGCGGCTACATGCCGTAAACGTTAATTCCTACAGAACAAGCAAATATTTACATTTACAGTTTTTAGAAGTGCACTGTACCGAACATAACGACATATGCGCAAATTAAAACGAAAACTCAAGTACGGAGAGGTTTTACTTTATACGTTTGGGAAAATATCATGGGATCCATGCAGCTACAGAATGCTGTTATTCGTTATGCTGTTGCGGTACTCAGGTATCCTATGCCGCACCGTGCCTTGAGCCAAGACTTACGATGTCCTAGCGAAGCGACTCACGCATACCTTGCGCGAGCTCTGGGATGACCGCCTTTTGTGTACCGGGAATAGATCGCTCTTGATCGTTAATCACCTTTCGTTTGTTTCACTCTTCCCCAACGAGACAATATGTTTTCTTTAGCACCGCTGCAAAAGCTCCGATGCTCAAAGAGACAGGTTTTACCGCAGAGCCATCACTTTTGTGGGCGCGTCTTACCGCGAGTGGACAGCCGCTTCGGTTATTCTTTTTCTGAATATATTTCGACTAGAAAGTAAAATAAACAACCATAAATCAAAAAAAGTCTCTAATGAGCTAAAATGGCAAGTTGACTTGCTATCGTGGGTGCCATATAGATGCGCTAACATTCGAATACTCGGACACTTTTGCTTCGAAAGAAATATTTATCTAACCCTGTGATATTTAGGCATGGAATAACATCAAAATTTACTCTCGAGAGAATCCGTAATGATTCAGCGGACAGCGGGATCACGACTAAGTGTGTGCTACTGTGGAGGATGGCATGGCGTCTGAGGGTTTTATGTGGGTTACGACAAAAAAAATTACACCATCTTCCCATAGGGGAACCATGAGTAGTATGCGAAGCAGGCATGGGGTCGATTTAAGTGCCCATTAGTTTTCAGTTCGTAGTTTCCGTGAGGTTAAGGTACGTAGCTACTGTTATATTTACCCTTTAGTTTCTACGGTAACTACCACACTTTTCACTTACCCCTGTCACCCCAGGGGTTCCACAGGGTTCTGTTTTAGCTCCAGTATCATTTTTAGTTTTTATAAATGATTTAGCAAACGTTCTTGACGCGAACGTTAAGCTGTTTGCAACCGACTGCATGTTCTACCAACAGATAAAAACTCTCGATGACCAGAATAAATTGAACAATGCGCTGAATTGCACTGCCCTGTGGTGTCGGGACAGGTCAATGATGATTAATCCAAACAAAACCGTATCAATGCTAGTATCAAAAAACGAATTGATTCTTAGTTTTCCTTGTGGGTTCTGCGAGAACCTCTTGAAAAATATCACAGAGTAAAAATAGTTGTGGATGAATATTTCCTCGGACCTTAGCTGGACTGCACACATAAAGAATGTGCGCGTTCAACAAGCTGTGTTACCTAAAACGAACCCTAAACCACGCGATTTGCAACACAAAATTACTCGAATACGTCAGCTTATCAGGCCGATGCTTGAGTATGCGAACATAGTGTGGCTCCCCAATACAAACAAAACATCTTTTTTTAACAAATACAGCGGAAGGCTGTATGCTTCATTTTTAACAGATACAGACGCACCGTCTCTCCAACAGCTGTCCTTCGTTGCGCTAAACTTGCATGGCTGGAAATTCGCCAGAAGTTTCACCAGCTAACGTTTTTTGCGCATACGAAGATAAACAACGTGCTGAAAAGATCAGGGTCGGGGGTGGAACGGGCAGAGGAAGCCAGTTTCCGTTGCGTGTGCGCTGGGGGAATCTACCTCCGCTCGTTTCAAGGCATAGAAACGTGTTAGGATTTTCTAGTAGTTCCACGCCTCGATTCACCCTACTGAAACGTTGTGAAGACTGTTTTCGGGCTCAGGTCACAAGCGGCAGACAATTTCAATCGAGGATATAAATGCAGAGCTATTGGCAGGGGTTTTTAAACACACTGACCATTCTTTTGTATGCAGCAGGCTTAAACTTATAATTTTACTCACAGTCAGAGTTGACACAGGATTAACTTATAGCTAAGGCTGTAAATCCTAAGGTCGAATTCAAGACACCACTGTAAAAACGGATGGAATAAGTGAAGAGCACCTAACGTTGTTGCTACAAAGCGTGCCCGCAGTAGTAGTTTAGGTTCCCGCTTCCACGGACCCTTTTACATGCAGCTAGGCATTAGACCTCTTGGTTCCATGACCGCAGGCCATGCTATAATATATAATGATCATTACGAATGCAATAATTGCGTCCCTAAAAGGCAAGGACAAACGTTTATTTCTGACTTTCTCATTATTGGTCATTGCCAGACGCCAACTGAGCTTCAGAAGCTGGCCGGCAGCTATGAAGGGGGCCTCGCACAAGACCCACCATACTTATGCTAACGCCTAATAGGCTAACAATGCAGTTCTGCCTAGTCGTCTATTTGTGCCTGTTACATGAAGCGCCTTCTTCTTTCTTCTCTTCGTTTTTAATACTGCTACCAGACTCCCCAACCTTCCGTACACGCCGAAACGTTTTACAATTAGTCCGTTAATTACCACAGCAGTTTTTGAAGCAATTAATTTGGACAAACAATTTGGTTCAGGTTTCCCTTGTGAACAGTTATTAATGATATCAAGTTTCAGTGAAGCGTGGTTGGTTCGCTTGATAAATTTACTCGAGAATATATTTTGCAAGGTTCCAAAAGATTTAAATTCAGCGTGAGAAAAATACCACCTGGTTAGGTGTGGCCGGGGCTTGTGGTGCGAGGTTCTCAGCGCCCAAAAACTGGCTCCTTTAGGCCCACCTAGCCACAACACAAACGAAGTACAATTTTTCAAGGTAAAAGCGTCGCTGCAGAACTGCAGCATAGTTTACAGCAGTTTAAGTGCTTCGGTGAAGTGGCCTTTCGAAGATACGAACTGTCGCACTGTTGACAGGTTGGCGAGATGATATTGTTGTTTGAGTGATGGAAAACAATATGGGACTTGTACGACCTCCTTTTCACTGAGATTTCGTGGTTTATCATTAAAACTTCATTACTTTCGCTCCACTCTAGAATTTTATCTTCCCTTTTCGACTACA